>NC_056725.1:335549221-335627828 GCF_019279795.1 Protopterus annectens
GCACACTACGCGGTCTGTGATTCCGTGCACTCTCATTATTATGTATATGGCGCTACTGCGCCGGATATTCCATGCACCGCCGGCGCAGGCCTTACGCCGGCCTTGCGCCGAGCTTCATGAATCCCGGGGTTTATCTTTATTCATGTCAAACTTCATTATTTCTGTCATACATCCTTAATATAGGCTGGTTCTGACAGACTCTCATGTAGTAATAAAGTCTGGATTGTTTATGATAAGTCTTAGTAAGAGATTCACAGTCTTATTTGTTGTTTGATAAAATCATACCTTATTCTTCAGATTCGTGCTTTGCAGGTTTCTGATCATCTTTCAGTCTGGTTTACCTTATCAGCTTGTTTAGGTGGATTTATGGGTGTCTATGGGAAGAGTGACTTCTTAAGCTTGCTTCATCTTCATTCCAGGTCATTTTTAGTTTGTAGTGGAGCCCTTGAGGTTGAAGAGGGAATGATTATGCATACCAGAGTCTCAGTAGGTCATTGGAAACGGCAGTTGAATTGTGGTTCCTACTCGTTTTTCTTTTCCCTTTCCTGTGCTCCTCGTGGCTCCATTCATTGATTTAAAGCCCTATGCAGTAAGAGGAAGCTCTCGGGGTTGAATCCCATCCAAAATGGTCACGATTTGTTCTGTTTTTCACCTGAGGCACGCCTGCAACTTTTTTGTTGTTTTATTTCGTTTCTGGAGGTGGAATCTGCTTGAAAACAGATAGGAATGTCTCTTTTGCCTCTTTGGGGTTAGCAACCATGTATTTAACCTCTTTTAACATTGAAAATTAGTTGATTTGGATATTTCATCTGGAATTTGATTTTCTTTTCTATCAGAAACCTGCAATATGGAGACAGACGTTGCCTTGACTTATCTGGATGGGAAGGTCCTGAGCAAAGAAAATGTTATTATTATTCCAGGTGAGTGTACCTTTCTTCTTGGCTTCAAATAGGATTTTATTTACATCTTGGTAGTTTAATATTTTAATATAAACAGGTCTTGGTCTCAGTGATGATTGTGTTTCTCTCAGAGCTCTGTGGGCTCTCTCTATTATCACTTGCTGTGTTTCTTCAGGGTCATCCAGCAGGGATTTTATTACGAGTTTGGTAGTTGGTATTAGATTATCATGTGACACAGTTTCAGGGATTCCTCTGATGATAATGTTGTTTCTTTGTGACCTTGCCTCAAGGTCTGTTATTTTTGTTTGTAGACTTTGCAGATCTTTGTCATGGGAATCAGTTCTTTGAACAATAGAGTCTATTTTTATTTCATTTTCCAGTATTTTTGCCTCAGATTTTTCCATTCTAGTTAATATTTGGTTGAATGAATCACCAAATGTTTGAAATTGTAAGTTCCTGTATTGCTTGCTGAATAGGTAATAAAGCAGTTTTAATGTCTTTCAGATTAGCTGGCTGGTCTGCCTTGATTTTGCCTGTAGATTTAGTATTGGAGACAGTGGCATTGACAAAAAGGCAGGAGTCAGAGCTGGACATGGCAGAGTTAAAGATGTTAAGATTTGCACTGGGTGTGACAAGGGTGGACAGGATTAGGAATAAGTATATTAGAGGGTCAGCCCAGGTTGGAAGGTTTGGAGACAAAGCCAGAGAGGCAAGATTACATTAGTTTGGACATGTGCTGAGGAGGGATGCAAAGTATATCGGGAAAAAGATGCTAAGGATGAAGTTGCAGGTAACAGGAAAAGAGGAAGGCCTAAGATAAGGTTTATGGGTGTGGTGAGAGAGGGCATGCAGGTGATTGGTGTGACAGAGCAAGATGCAGAAGACAGGCAGAAATGGAAACAGATGATCCACTAATGGGAGCAGCCAAAAGAAGAAGAAGAAGTCTTTTTGGAGTTGTATCTTTATCTGGTGAGGCTACTACAGAGAATTTGGTTTTAGTTGTTAAAGTGTCCATATTATTTTCTTCTTTTGACATCCAGCTGCTTGGTACTTTTTCTGACTTCGTATATGAGTGCAGGGGCTCAGTACCACACAGCTTCAGTTATTTCTAAGATCTTAGATATCCTGTTGTTTTTAAAAGGAATCTGCTGGTATTTTTTCTTCCTTTGATTGCTTTTTGTTATCTGGAATATATGTTCAGTCTTATTTCTGCATTTTTTTATTCCGTGATGCCTTCTGAGTTTATTTTAATCCAGGGTATCTCAGAGAGCAAGGTGTTAGCAGTGCTCACAGAACAGCGGCCATCTTGAACTTGAGAAGTAGCAAATTTGAACAGGCTGATCTACCTCAAAGGTCATAACAGTATGTAAAGTTCTGCAAAATAAGTCAACAATTGCAACAACCCGACCTTCTTAAAAAATCTGCAGTTTAGAATGCATAACACACAAAATACAATCTATCATGCAATAAAAAGTGTCTGTGGCTCTGCTCGACAGTGTCACAGGAAAATAATTTTCTTGGGTGGCAAAAGCCAGTGTACCTTTTTGGCTAGGCTTGTATAGGCCCTAGGGCTGATAGCCTAGTACCTACCTATGAACCTATTTACACAGATGAAACAGCAGAAATAAGCTCATAAAATACACTTACAGTCAATGGAGGCACCCGTAATGGGTCAGCAGGATAAGGAAGGTGTTTTCTTGTTTGGCACTCTTTGTAGGGGGCAGTTAAAACTCATATGACTCACAATAGGTGAGGGTGGTTAGAAAAGCATACAGGTAGTCACAGCCCAATGATGAGCACCAAACAGTGTAAGTAAGTGACTGCAAAAAACAATCTGTATGCTTATCTAAAGAGTGTGTGGGCAGATCATAAAAATAATAGTAGTGTGTTCTTGTAGACTTGTAAAATAGCAGAGTCTGCCTGTAACTCAGATGTGTATAAAGAGACAGGGAAGACAATCACTACACAATACTGAGGGGGAGGGGGGAATCGAGGTAACAGAGGTGATAGTTCTATGTGGTTAGCTAGTAATTTAGTGGAATAGCTGGAAAGAAAATTGTAGGAGTTAATGACTATGAAAACATTTTCCTACTGCCAACCCAGGTAGTGTGTTATACAGGTAATAATGAGAATAATGAACCTATTGGTAGTTGAAACTGTAATAAAAAATGATCTTGTAGCTAATTTTAACTGGGAGCTTGTCTATTCAGCTTTAGGAGATCACTGGACCTTTTTTCTGGACTAGGAGGTTCCATGCTGGTTCAATATGTATGAGGGACATTGGGTGGGATATTGTGAATGTACTTGTAGCTAATTTTAACTGGGAGCTTGTCTTTTCAGCTTTAGGAGATCACTGGACCTTTTTTCTGGACTAGGAGGTTCCATGCTGGTTCAATATGTATGAGGGACGTTGGGTGGGATATTGTGAATGTACTTGTAGCTAATTTTAACTGGGAGCTTGTCTTTTCAGCTTTAGGAGATCACTGGACCTTTTTCTGGACTACGAGGTTCTCCGCTGGCTCACTAGTGTGGGGGGCACTGGGCAGGATATTGTGAATGCAAGTCAATGGAGGCACACACTGTGGGCATGGATGGGGAAAGATATGGGAATGATATCCCAAAATAAAGAGAAGCAAGAGGTGCATTGTTCACATTCTTTTAAATTGTCTGAGGAAAGTTATATCTTCCCTAATGACAGTATCACAACCCTGCACAGATCTAACTGCAAAGTACATAGAACAAAGTTCAGGAGTTTTTGCTGTTGCATCTATTATGTGAATTGATACTATGTCATATATTGAGTATAGCTAACCTTTTTGTTATCTTCACAGTAAAAGTTGTGTGTGGCACATACTGATACAAATCTGAACTGTGTCTTCCATATGCCCTAGTGTTCAGTGGTTCTAATCCACAGAAGGTCTTGTTTGTAAGAACATAATGATGTTTACTGAGAATGTGTTCGTGTTGAAAGAAAGCAAAGTTGAGAAAACATCAAACGAACACATTTTAATAGTTGTTTTCTAATGTTTCCCCTATTCCAATACCTTTATATATTTTTTCTTCTCTTCATCATTTCTACACTGTTTGGACTGGCAGCAGTCCATAGCATTGAACTACACTTCACTTCCTAAGGAAAAAACTGAACATTTTAACTTAGACTACCTTATGTAATGTAAACAAGCCTAGCAGCATTGAACAGCCATCAGCACTTTGGGCAGTACTCAGTGAAGAAAATGCACCAGTCTGGCAACTTTCTCTGTGGTATGAGGTGCAAGTCCAGTGAGAGTAGAGGAAAGGACAGCTGATGCAGGGTTTGAATCCAGTTAACTGGCAGTTTTATGGAGGGGATCTGAATACATATTTACTGACATGTTGTGATATCATGGTGGTGTTTAAAGATCAACTATTCTTGTAATTACTAACAACATGTGAGCTGTTATCTGTCCAGTTTCACATTATTTGGTGTTAACTTCAAGTCTAATAATGTGTGAAAGACATTACATTTCTGATGTTGCAAAGACATATGATTAGAATGAATGTGTCACCTGAATGCACTTCTTGCTCTAATCAGTGCCTGGTATACCCATTCATTAAATTCATCGTGCTGTCAGTTTTGTCCCAGTCATATTTTTCTAATGCAATTTGCATTTGCACTCCACTCTACAGCACACAGATATGGATCACTGCCTAAGGAAAAAAGTGAACATTTTAATTTAGAATGCCTTTATGTAGTGCAAACAAGCCCGGTGGTGGTACATGGCCATCAACACTCTGGATAGTGCTTCAGATAGCACTCAGTGAGTAAATTCCACCTGTCACATATCATTCTCTGTGATACATGATGGAACTGCAGTGCTCTTAGAGAAACAAAACAGCTGATGCTTGGTTTCAATCCAGTGAAGTGATAATTTTATAGGGGGTAGGGGATGAACATGTATTTACACACATTTTGTAATATCATGTCAGAAGTTAAATTGCAGATGTGTCAAGATGTGAGAAGGATGAATGTGTTACTGTAATGCACTTGTTCCTCTGATCATTGCTAGCTGTACCCTATGTTTGAATTAAGTTTTCTTTTCAGCTTTTTCTCTATCAGTTTTTTAATTTTATTTTTTTCCCTAATGCCTTTTGTATTTGCTCCCTGCATGGCAGTATTTACAGACTAAGGACGTAAAGTGAAAAAACTATTTAGGCTACCTTATGTAGCACAAACAAGCCTGGTAGTGGTGTGTATCCATCAGCACTCTGCATATCACTCAGTGAATAAATTCAACATGCGATGACAAATGGTATTTTGAACCCTCTCTGTAAAAGTATTTGTTATCTGGAGTGAAACCCTGCATCGGTTGTATTCAGTTGTTATAGTCATTGCACTTACACCTTATGCCACAGTAACTGAATACAACCGATGCAGGGTTTGACTCCAGATAACAAATACTTTTACAGAGAGGGTTCAAAATGCCATTTGTCATCACATTTTGCTCCAAAATGCTGCAGTAAATTCATATAATCATAACTCTGTTTATTACAAGAAAATGTGTTATTACTGCTTGCTATAGAAGCCTAGCATGATGTGTGTAAATTATGTAAAACATGACACTATTTAATGTCGAATATTCATATATAGAGATGATGTGCACAATATCTGTGTCATAATTACTGAGTTATCACATATCATAGCTATGTGTTTATTACAGTATGTGTTGTGAAGTATGTGTGTAACCTAACCCACCATGTCTTACTCAGGTTATATAACTGCATTCCTCTGAGATGCTTTTACAAACACAGTCAATGCCTTTCACATAGGAATGAAGTCCCATGCCTATGTAAAGTCACATACATACAGGCATCTTTAATTTATGTGTGCTGTCAGTCTTACATTAATATACCTGTAATTAGCATGTTAATAAGTAAGGTCTCCTGTGGCATTGATGGTTAAATAAGCATGGTTTCATATTTTTTCCTTTATTTTCCATTTGGTTCAATTCCCAGGTGATACTACTCAATTTTACCAGTGTCTAACTCCCAACATGCCAATATGTCATAAGTTATAACATTTTTCCTCAAACAAACCATGATTATAAACAATACCATAAAACATATCAAGGTTTTGACCAATGCACATAGCCAGATCACAATACCATGTTTAATATATTCTGTGCTTCCTACTCTCTTCATTGCCATTGTGCTTGGCAAGCCATTGCTGTGCTTCCAATTTCTCATATGCAAATGGTAAGGCTGTGCATCTCTGTGCACAAGCTGTCACTCATGACATCTACATTGGGCACCAGTTCCAACCCATATTTCTTGCTTTACTGCTGCAGACAAGGCTGACAAAGATAGAGATGGTGTGGCATTTAGAGCACAAAGGTAGGTTATTGAGGAGTCCAGGATTTTTTGTAGCACTCCTTGTGAAGCTTTACAATCAGAAGCTACTGCAGGGGAAATATACCAGGTCTCACTATAATTCTGAAACTTGGAATAGCTTTTCCAAGGCAGTCTTGAGTGCATCTGGCATCCCACATACTGGGGAGCAACATCATCACTACTACAGTGACATAAAAAAGCACAAGATGGACATCCTTAGGTGATGGGAGGATGAATTTAGCACTGCAAACACGACTTGGTTGTATAAGTATACTGACCCATAACCCATCTGTGTTATGGCAATAAATACATAGCCAGTAAATGCAGTTATTCATTACATTTTCATTTCTATCAATTTATCTATATATTTTTCTACTGCACAACTGCAGCATAAATTGCAGAAAACTATGAGATGCATCAGGAGAGACTAACTCACTTCAGAGAGGTAGGGGATAAGTATGCATCTGTTCTTTTTGCAAGGCACAACAGTTTTCTCAGTCCATCACTGTATATCATCTTGAGGAGGCGTAACTTTACTTTAATATCAAGCATACATGCATGCTCCAGTAGCTTCAATAGCTACTGGTAATTGCATTAGATTAATTGAATACATCAGATTAATTCTGTGTGGGCTCAATTCACACAAACAGAGAGTGATTTTTTATAGGACAATATTTATAACATATTTTGACTTCAGCAGGGTAAGGCATTAAGAATTCAATGTTTGCAAATTCAGTTATTACATTACAAAGCAGATAATTGACATGGCACAGTGAATATATAATTCATTACTCATATCATACCATTATACTAGATTGATTTAGGTCACAGTTGTGCCTTCCAAAATATCTGGATGAGTCTAATGTAAAGCTATGTATTTCTCATATTGTTTTATGCACTGAAATAATTAAGTGACAGGACATGCCATTGATCTAATACTCTATTTTGTTGTCTTCGCACTCCCTCTAGCTCTCCATTTTTTAAACATCACTGTTGAATACAAACTGACAGTGTGGTAGACTGACCACTGGGGATTTTCCCACCATACCTCCAAAGGTGGCTGTGGCAGCACTACCATAGACAGTACAGACATGCAACACACCTGGGTCACACCCTGACAGTGTTGCCTCTATAACTCGTGCCCTACATGCTCCACCTGCATCGGGGTAGCTCTGCCCTACTGTTGGCGCAGGTACCCTCCAGGAGCAGTATTAGTGGAGGTGTTGATTGTGTCATCCAACAGGAGCTTTACAGAGATGGCAGAGGACACCAAATCCAGTCATTATTCCTCAGTGCCCAAATCTGTTGGGTTGAAAAGGTCCTGCTTCATATTGCCAAAATAATGCCATGTCTAGTACTGACCCAGGCAACTGTCACAGGAGATAGTCACTATGGTTCTGAGGGTGAGAACTATATTTTTCCCTTTTCTCAAGCTGGACTTGGGTGCATCTCTGAGGTCAACTTCCTATCCCCAATCCTGGTGTCATTCAACCTTTTGTGCCCATCACCATGCCTGACTGTCTTGTATGTCCTGTATGTCTATGTGTGCTACTTTATCTGCCCTACATACCAGAACCTGCCATTCCTAAGCACCTTCCCCAATATTCCTGTATCTTAAAAAAAAAATAAATAAAAATACACCCCATAAGTATCTCTCCATTTTGCATGTCATCTTGCCACTCTTAATTTATTCCAATTGGCTATATAACATTATTCTGTTGTTGTCGCCCATCCCTTGTGTGGTGACTTGACAAAGTGATGAAAGCAGTATGAGATTTGGAAAGGAGATCTCGATATACAGATGGAAACCAGTTGCTCTATTTAAATACTAAACTTTAATATTGAAATGTATGTTTTATAACTGTTCTTAACGTAAACCCCAGTACAGCGAGGATAGGCAAATGTATCCTTTTCCTCACTGCAGTGCAATCTCAGAGTCGGTACATATAATTTGTAGGTGGTGGGGGGGGTGCAGGGAGGATTGGTCAAATGCAAAAAATGTAAAAGTGGTATAATATTTTGTTAAATTATTTGTTTAAATGGGGTAGCTGTTTTTCTGTGTATACAGCAATCTCCATTTAGAATCTTGTACTGCTGTTTGATATGTGCAATTGGTGGTTTGTGGTTTCAAGTTTCAGCAATGTCAAATTTCGTTGTTTTGAACTTATGATCTTTTCATCTCATTGTTGTGAGTTTCGGTCTTCTGTACTTTTCATAATGTAATAGGGATCCATATATCTATGTATATATATATATATATATATATATATATATATGTATGGGTCTAACTCAACCCATCAAAACTACTTTTCAACAAAACATAATCAGGGAAACTCCTTTTTGTGAAAGTGCATTTTTTTGAAAATGTACTTTTGCGAAAAGGCAACTAAGCGAACAGCAAGTGGGGACTATTGCTTAGATTGTGGCACAGCTGGGATAAGGGAATATTCCCTTTTCCCCACTGTAGTGTGATCTCTGAGTGAGAATATAAAAGTAGTAGGGATGTAGGGACTGCAGGGGGGCTTGCCCCCTGCATAAACATGGTTAGTGTTGTTTTTTTTTTTCAGTTTGTCTTTCGTGAAAGTGCATTTTCGAAAAAATGCACTTTCACGAAAAAGAGTTTGCCTGTTTACGTTTTGTTGAAACGTAATTTCGATGGGTCAAAGTAGACCCATATATATGTATATATATATATATATATATATATATATATATATATATATATATATATATACATACACATATCATAGCCAAACCTTCTGGTGCGTGCAAACACACACTAACACACTATGCATGGACCAAACATAAATAGGTCCAGTATCAAAAGTAGAAAGTCCTGCATCCTGAATTAAATGCAAGGAAAATACTTAGTAACACATCTTTGTTGCAAGATATATTCCATTGATGATGCCAGGGGGTGAAACTGGTTTGGTTGTATCTGTCTGTGTAGCGTAGCATTGTTGCCATGTTTTTGGAATATATCCGGCAATAAAGATGTGTTACTAAGTATTTTCCTTGCATTTGATTCGGGATGCAAAGTGTGACTTTCTACTTTTGATGTTGGACCTATTTATGTGTTTTTATATATATATATATATATATATATATATATATATATATATATATATATATATATATAAGTTTACCTCCATAAGTGCATTATGCACGTGTGCAAATCCACTTTGTGTGAAAGGAGGTTTTCAAAGTGGCAAAACCTTGAAAAAATTGTCCGAATGTACAATGGGCGAATACACATTGGCATTCGCTCATTGCAGATTCGACATTGTGGGTGCAGATTGCACTATAGTGAGGATCAGGAAATGATCCCTTTCCCCACTGTAGTGAGATCTCGGAGTTAGTATATTAAAGTAGAGGGGTGGGGGGCTTGCACCCCTTATGGGGGGGTGCAGGTGGGTTGCCCCCCTGCATTATGATGTGTCTTTGACATTTTAGTTCGTAAATCAGCGAATCAGCTGTTTGATTTGCTGATTTTTGAACTTCTGAGAATGTCGAAGTTTGAAATTTGCGCATTTGGTTCACCCAAATGCGGGATTGGTATTGTCATTTCCGATAATATGAAAGTAAACCATTTATATATATCCACATATACATATGCATATACATATATGTAAGTGGGGTGTGCAAAAACATTTTTTATAGTATATTTATTGTGGAAATGATTTTCAGGCAAATAAATGGGATGGAGTAAGGATCCCTTATCCTATGGAAGCAAATCCAGTCTATAAGGGAGTTTTTGATAACTGGCCAAGCCAGTTGCATGAGAAGAGAGAACCCATTTTGTTTGGGCCAAAACTGAATCAGCATTATCATTTTTGCTTTTTCTTCCTGATCTTCATAAGGACTTTGGGTATCAAATAAGGAAAAGCAAAAAGGTATGTAGCTGACCAGAGGAATGAAAATATATCATTTTTCTAGACATATATGCAAGATGTTCTTGACCAAAACTTGTTCAGTTGATTGATAGGAGGCAAGCATTTCTATTTGGAGAGGTACCCATAGGTGAACAATCTCAGGTGAACAGTCTCCTCGAAGTGGGTCTATCCTGGATATCCTTAAGGAGTCTGCTACTGCAGTCTGCTCTGATGGAATATATGTTTTCTGCAAAGTTAGATTTTACTGAACTGCCAATTCCCAGACAATCATTGATAATCAAAGGAAATAGCATTTTGGCATGTTCCTCCCTGTTTGTTTGTGCACCCCATCATTGTGATATTGTCTGCTAACAGTAACAGTGGTTCAGGTGTTCACAGCTGAGTAAAGCTTTGACAGACTGTTTTTTTTTCAGGGCCATCCTTACCTTAAGGCTTATGTGCTTGTGTGTAAAATGAGGCACCTGAACCATGACTTTTTGAGACATTGCCACCATATAACGTCTGGGGTTTCTGTGGTGACTGACTGAAAAGGAAAAAGAGAAATGGGGAGAGATGAATTTACAATAACTTGATTGGCCTATCTGTTGAGATTTTGCTTCATAAAATTGAGAAAAGGAATTGGGAAGGATATAAGATGCAAAATTTGGGTCAAGATGTTTTGATGAAAAACTGAATTTTCCTCATGCAGGTTCTGATAAATGGAACCATGAGAATTGCCAAAGCCATAAAGCTCAGAAACCTCAGAAATGATCTTGCTGTGGACATTTTTATTAGGAAATAGTCATAAAGGGGTTCTGGTAATAAATTTTATGCAGGATTAGAAAGGCTGTCATCAGAGGCAAGTCCAGAAGAAAACCTAGAAAGACTATCATGTGGACAGGGACTGAGGATGACTTTTTCAGATTTAGTTTGAAGCCCCGGTTGTTGACCAGATGCATAGTAAACTGAAGTGATGCCACTGTCACTTGGATGAAGTATACTGAAGTGATGTAATTGCCCCTTGAGGGCTGTATGTGGATGCCTTGGAGGTCATAGTTTCATAGGTTCATTGTTTTTTTACTAGACTAACAGCCACAAGAGCCTTTTTAAGCGTGGCCATGCATCTCAAATCTCTGACAAGTTCTGGTTCCTTTGATATGTGTAAGCAGGGTCTTGGGAGATGAAACATTTACAAGCAGGGGCCTAGGAGATGAACCATTTACAGGCCACACTTGTCCATTACAGACATAGGTGCCAAACCAGGGATGAATTTCATGTATCACAGGCACGGTTTAAGTCTTTAGAATGGGTCTTTCTGTTGCTATTTGTTTTGCAGATATGCAGGAGGTCCACCAGTGTGGGATCTGACAATGCACTTTATGCCAAGCATAGATCTCCCCTCAACAGCCTGTAGAAGCAGAATACAGGGATAGGGCCTTAAGGTTGTCTACATAACACATGCTACTCACACCCTGTATTTTTTAGAGAGGAACCTCTGTGGATCTTCCAGTTGTTGGATATGCCTGGTTAGGTACGTGCTAAAGAGGGCACTGTACTCAATTATAGGTCTGATGAATGTGGAACAATGAGTTGTCTGGACCTAGAGGCTATACATTTGTTTGTAATTTGCATAACATAGACTGACCTCCTCACTACTGTAGACATGTTATGGTCAAAGGTTAGATTACATTCTATGTGTCCCCAAGTTCCTGACTACTGTGTCAATTCTTAGGGGTGTGTTGTCAATATGATAGTTACCAGGAGTAGATAACTTCCTGAAAGATGCCATTATGCACTACTTGGCATTTAGTTTTAGTCCATGGCTCTGACACCAGTTATTTATCTGTGTCAGCCCTTCCTGGAGAACATTGTTGCTGGTGAGGAATTCTATTACTGTTTCACAGTACTTTGTAGGCTAAGTGACTGTTCCTTGCTGTGCAGTTATAGAACTTGGCTCTGCAGTTATTTCTGTTTTTGCCCTCCCCTTTTGTACCTCACTCCTTCTACTGCTGTCTCCTTCTGAATTTACTGACCTCTACTCAATTATAAATCTCATTTCCTTCTAGCTGCTCTTCTGCTAGACCTTTCTTTTTACCTTGTTCTCTCTCTCATTAGAGAATTTGAATTGGCTTATTCCTAACCCTACCTAAAAAATACCTTACACCTGCCCTCTAATCTTTGAAATTTTACCATCAAAACAACCCCAAAATTGTATTACCTATATCATACTAACTTTAAAAAGTGTAATACAAAAGGACATAATCTAAAAGCTTCACTTCCTATAAATTGAACCTATAAGCTAACAAAATTAAATGCATAAAAAGTGCCATAATACCTACCTAACTGCTGTAAGGCAGACTAGAAAATCTTGGGATTTGCAGTAGCCCCGGTCCATTCGCCCTCGCTATGCTTGGGCTCAGTGTACTCTCCTCCCTACCCCAATTCCCACCCACCCCAACACCTCTACATTTCTACCTGATTAGCCACTCCCCCACCTATTATCTCCTATCACCTCTTGCTGTGATAATTATTCCCCACCCAAACCCTCTACCTACATCTCATCAGCACCTATCAACTTTCATCTGGCAGTCTCCCACCCCCTTCCAATACAGTTACCTAACCACACTATCTTCTGGTACTGCATTTCCAGGTATAACAGTTTCTTATCTCTCAAGCCACATCCCAAACAATGTTGCATTGCTTTTTACTACCCCTCCTATTAGTCCCATACTTCCTTACCTTATATGAAAATCAGTCTCTCACAGGACTTTAAGTTCCAAAGGCCAATACTATCACCCAAGTTGTCAATCATCCCAACTTCAACCATACTTACAGTACCAGGACATATCCAAAATCTTGTTCTCACTTCCTACATGTCAACTCTAGGAACAGTAGCACTAGAATCAAACTCTACCACAAACTTGTAGACAAATTCCTGAAACTTATCTCCAAGCTTAGGCCTAGCCTATTACTTGATGGAGACATACACCCCAACCCTGGCCCATCCACCTTAGACACATACTCCCCCTCTACCTGTAATCTAAGCTACAAACCTACAATTTCCAAGACATTTAACTCTCTCCTAACCTGTCATCTTAATATTAGAAGCATTAATAACAAGGTACATGAAACGCATGCACTCCTTGCTGTTCAGTCTCCTGAGATTCTCTGTCTATTAGAGAAATGGTTAAAACCTACCACTACAGACAATGAAGCACTACCTCCTGGGTATAACATACACAGGCTGGAACGTGCTTCCAGGAAGGGGGGTGAGGTAGCTATACTCTATAAATCAGAGCTGAATGTAACCACAGATATAGTACAACCACCTCAGGTTAACAACATAGATATTCTAGCCGCCAAACTGCAACTTAACAAAAGTAAATGCATTTACATCATCTGTATGTATATTTCCCCAGGTAACAACATAGCTACACTTGAAGACATCTTACACTGGATATCTAGTCACTACCCCCAAGAAACCCTACTTCTCAGAGACTTCAATATAGACTGGGCCACCAGTTCATCAGAATCCCCAACCACCCATATTAACCTACACTCATTTACACAAATCATTAATACCCCTACTAGGGTAGGTAAGCCCAACCAAAAACTAAGCATACTTGATTGGGTACTCATCAATAGTCACCCCCATCTGTACACCTCTGGTACCCTCCCCAATAGTCTAAGTGATCACCATCTCACATATATAATTAAGCACAAAGTTATCAATCCCCAAATACTCTTACTAAGAAATGTAAGAAATAACAAAAAACTTTGACTTAGCCAAATTCCAACAGGAACTAAAATCATGTAATTGGTCTATTTTAAAAAATCCTCCCCTTAGAAGAAGCAGTTGTGTACTTTAACAATAAATTCCTTGAGATTCTTGACTTACACGCACCTATTCGCTCAAAAAGAACAAAGGCAAAAACTGCACCATGGCTTTCAAAAGAGACTAGACTCAAAATTAGCCTTAGAAATAAAGCCTGGGCTTTATGGCGTTCAACTAAACACCCCCAAGATCAAATTAAATAGAGGCAACTTAGGAACGAAACTAAAAAATTCATACTACAAGACAAAAAACAATACTACTGCAAATTGCAGACAGAACATCAAAATAACCCTCAGAAGTTTTGGGCAGGCTTGAGTAAACTACTACACCCTGGACAAACTACTACCCCCATCCCAGTTGCCACTACTGATAACCCCCCCAGAGGATATTTCAAATAATTTTAACTGATTATTTACCCAGACAATTCAGGCCCTAGCCAGCCAACTACCTCCTTGTTTCTGTGGCCCAGAAAGTACCACCTCTAGAAACCTATTCTCATTTAGCTTTCAACCTGTCACCACATCACTTATCTGTACCCTAATCAAAAAACTAAAACCCACCACACTATTGGCTGACCAACCTCCTGCTGAATACCTTCAAAAATCATCTGATGCTATTGCATACCCGGTATCAATACTTATCAATCGAACCACAGGAGAAGCTAAAATTCCCACTATCTGGAAAAAATCCTATGTAATCCCACTCCATAAAGGAGGTAGCGCTACTGAATTCTCCAACTATAGGCCTATAGCTATACTCTCTCCACTTGCAAAGATTATGGAAAAATGTATTCAGAGACAGTTCATGCACCACCTAATCCATAACCACCTCATGGCAGATACAAAGCATGGCTTCAGACCTCACCACAGTACTACCTCAGCCCTACTAGCCTTTACCAACACCTTAAACCATAATCTAAACAATAACCATATTTCTTCAGCCCTCTTCTTGGATCTCTCCAAGGCATTCATTATGGTTGACCACCAACTATTAATCCACACCCTGCAAACACTCAGTCTAAATCCTAAAGCCCTTCGATGGTTTAAATCCTAAGTGGTAGACTGCAAGTTGTTCTTTGGCAGAATGAACTCTCTAACCTACTACCAAACACCCTTGGAGTACCACAAGGCTCTATACTAGGGCCCCTGTTATTTTCCATTTTCATCAACGATATGAATACTGTCATTCCAAAAGTCAGCTGTATCCAATATGCTGACGACTCTACCCTGATTTGCTCGGCCACATCCCCAATAGAGTTACAGTTAGTCAACCAGACCACCTTTAACACAATAGAAAACTGGCTTTCCCAATGATGTCTGACTCTAAATCCTAAAAAAACTAAAATGCTGTTATTATTACCTACACAAAGGTCTACTGCCATTGACTTTATAATAAAAGCAAATGATGGAACACTAATCTCCCCTGACCTCTCCACTAAACTATAAGGTGTCATTATAGATAATAATCTAAAATTCAACCTACATATTAACCAATTGATCAAAACCATCAACAAAAAACTAGGATCACTTTACAAAATAAAAGCCTTCCTAACACCCGCCCCCCCCAGCCAAAGTTGCCATAGCTCAATCTCACCTTCTCTCTACTCTTCTGTATGCATCCCCTCTACTCTCTAATGTTAACAAGACTGTCATGAACAAACTCTCAATCTGTTATAACCACATTGCCAGGTTTGCCACTGGGCTGCCTTTTAGGACACATCGCTGCATCAGTCTAATCCAGCTTGGATGGCGTGAACTACCCAGTCTAATACTATATAACCAATTGGTTATGGCCCATAAAATCATATGTAACGCTAACAATGCCCCTGCTCTTGAAGATCTTGTCACCCTCTATAATAATCCTAGACCGCTGCGCTTCTCCAACAGACTTCCTATTCAGATATGTAAAACTAATAACTCAGCCGGTCACTCACTCTTCGTAAATTCTGTAGGTAGATCATGGAACTCTCTACCAGCTGATATTACCTTACTCTCTTCATTTGGTCAGTTCAAAACTAGGCTCAAACACCATCTGGGAACAAACTGGCTATGTCACTGTATTAAGCCTGGTTAACCTGTCTCTGGAATGTGTAAATCTGCTAGGTAGCCTACTATGTAATTTTAACCGATTCTCTTACTGAATAACAATGCCTGATGATTTGTTATAATGTTTGCTCTTCTAATCACTGAAAATATTCTATATGTAATTTGTATTGTCTGCCCATCTAATCTCTGTAAATAATATATTTGTTATTTGTAATATCTGACATGTTATGATGATTTGTTATTCCATGGAGCTTTTCTCCTCGGGCCTCCGCTGAAAATGGACATGTATCCAGTCGGACTATCCTGGTCAACAAATGTAAAATAAATTAAATAAATAAATAAATAATTTGCATTAATTTGTAAATTTAGTCACCGAGAGACCATTGGCACTGGCCTTGACTTCAGAGAAGTAAATGCCAAAAAAGACCATTCCCAGGACAGAACTCCGAGGTACTCTGCTTATGACTGGCCTCTTTGTAGAGGTGGACTCCCCAGTTCTAATTTCCTGGGTCCTGTCTGTGAGCCATCTTGGTATCCACCAGGTGACATAAGGGTTTATACCTCACCTCTTGAGTTTGCCAACAATGCCCAAGTGGGGTATAGTGCCAAATGCCTTGGCCAGGTCAATGTAGGCAGTGTAAGCCATTTTGGCCTCATACATTCCTTTAGTGACCATCTTAAAAGAAGCCTACCAGGCTGAGTAGGCATGACCTGCCCTTGACAAAACTAGATTGGTTTGGGTACAGTGTTTGGAGGTTTCCTATGTCATTATTGATGATTTTCATGATACTTCTTTCTATGTCTTTGAGTATAAGTTTAGTGAGACTTATGGGTCTGTAGATGACCCATCTTTGTGCATAGGGATGACTGTTGCTGTTCTCCATTCACGAGGCATGAAGCCTGTATGGAGGCTACAGATAAATAGCAATTCCAGAGGTCATGTTTTATGCTGTTTAGACGGCATCCTGGGATATTGTCTGGACTTGCTCCCTAGTGATAGCAGGGAGAGTGATATTTGATGGTATTTTTTGATGGAGGGTTGAGGTGGGAGGGAGGGGGAAAGTTGGAGCTGAATTTGTCAGCCAGTGAGTTTGCTGTATCTTCTGTCTCAGTATAGGTGGCTCCATTAACAATGAGCTCTATACACAATTGTGTATTGCCTTTGAGGTTGTGGACATAGCTAAATAATGCCTTGTGGTCATCCTTGGCCTAGGAGGCCAAATCTATCCCAAATTTGGCTTTGGTAGAGTTTATTTGTCATCTGAGTTGTTTATTTAGTTTAACAAGAGTGCTTTTATCCTGCTGGGTGGCGCACCTTTTGCCATGATTTTCTTCCTTGTATTATACAGCCTATTGATGTAATTTCACCAGGGTGGCTTCTTTTCTGAGTTAGTTCTGTACTTCTTCCTGGTGGGTACAGCTGCCTCTATACAGCTATTGGCACGCTTACATAGGGTTTCTGTGAACATTTCCTCGTACACAAATCACGCCAATGGCGTGATTTGTGTATCTGGACTTGTACTTCTATGCAGCACTGTCAATTGGTTTTGAAAATTTCCTCATAGACAGCAGTGATCTCAGGATTTATGGGGGCCTAACATTTTTCCAGGTTACTACTTAATAGTAAGAAGTTAGCCTTAGAGTAGTTTCTGAATAGTTCAGGTTTAGCTGGGGTTCCAGGTTTATTGTTATTTCAAAGGAGACCATTTTGTGGTCTGACATTACCAGAGAAAGCATTACACTAGGGGGTGTGCAGTACCCCCATATTATAGAGGACCTGATTCAATATGTTTGTGCCCCTGGGTGGTATATTGACAGTCTGGTCCAGGGAGTTTGTGTTTACAAAGTCAGGGAATCTCTGTGCCTGGATGTTCAGTGCTATTTATGATTCCCAGTTAATAATGATGTAATTAAAGTCACCCATAACTATGGTATTGGGTTGTATGGTGTGTATGTTTCCAATAAGTTTGAATACACTTTATGGGCTTCCTAGATCATAGAAGGGGACCTATAGATTGCAAGGAAGTGATATAGGATTTTGTCTATAGTGATTTCAACATGGAGAAGCTCAAGTGCATTGTCCTGTTTGACAAGCCTTGAGATATATTTATTTATGATGTAAATTGAGACACCTCCACCTTTAGTCCCTGTCTGTGTAGTAGCTTGTCTAAATGTGTGGAAGGCAGTATAGCCCTGCACTGCTGATGTGCTCTACGTGGCTCTATCTCATGTCTCAGTGACCATACAGACATCAGCATTCTCTAGGGTAAGGAGAGCTTGTAGGGAGTGGAGCTTTTGTTTAGACTCCTGGCATTGAGCAGTAACACCTTTAGATTTTCTAGGTTTCAGTTTGTTAATTCATTAACCTGTGAGCTGAGGGTGAAGCTAGGAACTTAACCTTTTGCTGTTGCTTGACTGACTCAGTTATGCAACTGTTGATAAGGAAAAAGAACCCAGACTTTTATATATTTAGGGATATTGCCAGCGCCTGGACTTGTAACAAAACATTTTGTAAGCTAGATAGCTGGTTAACTGACATTTTAATCCCATATAAGCATTGTGGTACACAGTCTTAGAACTAATTCTGGAAAAAAATGAATCTGTCATTAAGTGTGTTGTGGAGGCAAAGAAGTTAGTTTGAGACTGCAATTAAGAAGAAATCATTGAAATGGTTTGAGATGCATGTCTGTCAAAGACAGTGAAAGTTTCTTGGAAAATTTTCTTGCTAAGAAAAAACTAACTTTAGAAAAAAAGCCAGAAAAATGTCTTAGTCGTTCATATTATCTTTTATAAATGTGCTGGATTTGCATAAACATGTAAGTGAAGCTTCTAGTAAAAAGAAATATATGCAGAGATGTCATATAAAAATGCAAACCCTATAGAGAAATAGTTTGCAACAAATACGTTTTGGTTAAGTTACAAGTATGATATATATGTGATAGGAATTATGACTGATGTAAATACTGACGTGAAAATGGGAAATGTTGTTAATGTGGACTACACACTAAGAAAGTTCAAAGAAAGAAAGAAAGATACCACCTTTATAGAATATTCTGCTAATTAGGGTATTGAAAATAAATCAGCTTTATTACAGTGAAATTCGGCAGCCTGGTACCTGCAATTCATGTTGGATGCCATGTGGCGGTAACTGAAAAGGTAAAGAAAAATGAATATACAAGAATGCATTTGTTGCACAGTTTGGACAGAATTAACATGCTAGCAATCAATGTGCATGAAATAATGGATAACAGCCTGTTACTTAAGAGGCAGAAGCCACATTATGCTCACTGTAATGTAGACTATACACCACTGCAGAGAATTATAAAAGTTTCAAGTTCAAATAAATGCACAACTGCTTTGAAAAAGGTGTCATGTCTTCTGCTGAAACACAAGTAGATGTATTGCAATAATTCTACCACTATGTTTAGAAAAATGATTATTTTCCGCTATGTCATATGGGAAATAAACAGGTATATACCTTTTCTTATGTTTTGGTGATTTCTGGGGTGACTGTGTTAATTAGTAGGGACGTTGGATGTCTATAGGGATTCCTCTGAATGAAGAGTTAATTTTCAAAAAATGTGAATGCCTAATTACCTAATCCCAATGGAGGCAGAATCTTCAAAACTCTTTGAGAGATTATTTAAAAATTTGTACAAGAACAGTCACAGATGTCATGCGGACTACTATAGCTCTGATATATTCAGATACAAAATAAAGAGTCTAACTTTATTATTTGCGGTAGTGTCTGGACAATGTTTGATCATCCCCCCATCCCCACAAAACAAAACACCTAATTCTGCATGCAATGTTATTATTCACAGAGCTGTAGTAAGGGAATTTGGTACCCTAAACATCATACCCATTTGACACCCTTCACCAACAGTCTATAAGGGATTGGCTAATTGTCAAAAATAAAAAGAACACTTTGGCATTTTATAAGGTGTTATTAAGTAATAATGGATGTATGACAACATCTATAAGACTTTTTTTATAGAACTAATTATGGAAATTAGAGTTAAAATTAAAATAGTTCATGAAACAAGTAAACTGAATCTGGTCTTTGAACAACATGTGGTCAAGGCAGTAAGAAAATTGTTAAGTAAAGGCATGGTATGCAGGCACAAGAAAGTCATAGTGCTGCTTTATTTGGCCCATATCAGACCCATTGTTTCATAAAATACCCCTTTCTGCATGTACCTGACAAGACATATGCCACAGCTGGAATGGCCACAAAGGTTCCTTACCAAGAGGATTCAGGATGTAAACACATTCCGCAGGATTCATTAAACTCTGTGCAGGAATAATGCTATTCCTCCATGGAGCCGATCATGCCCATGTAGACCAGCAGAGTGCCTTGCATATTAATGAAAGTGTGCTGCTGTATTCTCCACACAGACACAATCCATGTATGAACACAGGGGGTGTGTCCAAGCATTGCTCACACAGTACACACACCCTCTGCACTCTAGAATTGCCATATGGCAATCCCAAAGCAACAAACAGTGTTTGTGGGCACTGTTATCATAACATAACAGTGTCCACGGACAAAATACACTAAAAACCACACAAAAGCACAGCCCCCCACAATGGTCCAGCACAGATAATGTCAAGAATGGTAAGCCAGTGTACATGCTGGCATACCAAATAAGTAAGCATGTTCCTGAGAGGAACATGTAAAATAATACCCATTGTATGATGTAGTCTTCCAGATGTCCTGCCCTAAGAGGCAGAAAGCAATATAAATACCCCTAAAGTAAATAAAAATAAAACATGTTTTTTTTTCTGTCCCTAATAAAGTTCAAGCATAACTGAGTGGGTGTGCATATCACACAGCGGTGTATACCAAAGCTTAAACCATCTGAAGGAGCTAAATAGAAACATGCAGCCAAAATAGTCAGAGTGAAATAGCATAGTGATTAGAGCATTCACTTAGCATGCAGTCATTCACAGGTTGAGTCCCAATGCAGTCCATTCATTTTTGTATGTGAAAACAGCACTAAGTATATTTTTTATAAATAGGTAGTGAATAATATATATTTGTTAACCAGGGTAGTGTAGCAGGTCCAAATGTGAGGTGTCAGTGTAGTAAAGATGTGAAACCCCCATATAAACACAAGTGTCCCATACAGTATAGCCACAAAATAATATAATGTAATGAAAGCACATAGGGGGATGTTCTGGAAGGGAAACATACATATCATAAGATGTCATTAATAAAGCATCAACCCCACAATCCTGATTGTCCATAAAATGAAAGCTGAACAACGCTAAATTGTGTTCAGCTATGCTTAGCCAGAGGTTGCTTAAATTTGTATGCTTAGCAATAATTAGCATAGCTAAGTGGATCTGCACACTAGTAAGCAGTGCTTGCCATGTCTAAGCAATGCTGATCTTCGCTAAGTGGGTTTGCCCGATGCGTAGCTTTACTCAGCATATTCAAAACTGTCCAATCACAGTAAAATGTTGGAAATCAGCTCTATGTAAACCTCACAGGTGGGAATACAGCCCATAACCAGCTGTAGTTCATCACTGCAGGCACTATGGCTGGTGTTGGTGAAGATGTGTGCTTTCGGGCACAGCGCTGGGACATTCAGGAGTCCAGGGTCATGGGTGGACTCCTAGTAAAAGACCATGAAGGGAGACTGCTGCAGGACTAGTACCAGGGCTCCCAGTACAAAGCAGAGCCCTGGGACTGTCTTGCATGTGATTTCACCAGTTCCCCTGGCATCCCATGGACTGGTGAGCTGGTCCAGCACCACTTTTTTCTGACTTGAAGCATAGGAAGAGGGAGCTCTTGGATCAGTGGGTCCAAGATGCATGGGCAAGGAATGTTCCAGATGTGTGTAAGTATCAGTATCAATAAGTGTTTTATAAAGTCCAGCCTGTGTATGTGATGGATAGGTATGCATAAATGTTTCTCTATCTCCTGTACAGCTACAGATGAGAGGGCCATGAATGTGGATGCCAATGACAGCAGGCTGCTAAGGCTGCATAGCGAGGTTGGTGAGTACAAATCTAGTTTGTAGCATTCAGGGCAAATAAATAGAAAGGTGTAGAATGTCACCTGTCAGTATTCAAAAATGGGTATGGTCTGTACTGAATAAATGAGACATTAGCAGAGTAATAGTGATGTACAGGGTATATATATATATATATATATATATATATATATATATATATATATATATATATATATATATATATATAAAAGTGTCAGTACCTGTCAATAAAAGTCAAAACCCTGGACTGGTTGTGTTTACTTTGGTATGTGGTGGTATGAACTGAAATGTGTACAGTTTCTGCATATCAACTACAGTTCTAAAAGCACTAAATACTCAAGGCTCATCTGACAAAGATTGTGGAATTGTAAAACAGGAGATTAACAACATGAAATGTTCCATGCACCAAGATCTGATACCTAAATAGCAATGTTGTGTTAGCCAGTGTTTTCCAGACTGTGCTATGTATGAAGACAAAGTATAAGAACTATCTGCCATACATGAATGTCAGAATTACAAGGCCTGATTGTACAGCAGAAAACAGTCAAACAAGAAACAGCAGTTTCTCATTTGCTCATTCTGATGAAACACAAACTTGTATTTTTTGCACAAACAGGCATGGTTTGAATCCTGGGAGTAGTAGTAAGCTCTATGCATAATTTTACCCAGGAATATGTGAATATATGTAGAAACAGTCAGGTAGTGTTAATAGAAATTTCTCCACAGATCTGTCAGGTAAGAAAAGGTATATCTTAGCTGTAAGAAGGCTGTACTTATACACTGTGTACAACACCCACTGTCCAACCCCAAGGCTGCAAATGACAGCAAGATAAGTATATACACCAAGTAGTCTTCGCCAAGAAATGTCCCTCAAGTGTCACACTATCACAGCTAGCAGTCACTGTCACCAACACACAGGGTGACTGATAGAAATCAAGGCAGAATATGGCAGTAGCACATACACACATGCGCGCACACACACACACACACACACACACACACACACACACACACACACACACACACACACACACACACACACACACGCACACACGCATATGCACACACACAGACACACACACACACACACACACACACACACACACACACACACACACACACACACACATACACACACACACACAGTATGAGTGCACATATGTAACCCTGACTATGTGAATATGGGTAGAAACAGTCAGGTAGTGTTAACAGAAAATTCCTCCACAGGTCTGCCAGGTAAGAAAAGGTAAATTAGTTGTAAGAAGGCTGTAATTATACACTGTGTACAAGCATACCACTGCCCAACTCAAGGCCATAGGTCAGTTTAAAGTGAGCTAATACCTGGAGAGTAATGATTAGAGCAATGATCTTTAAAGTTGTGAGCAATTGAAGCATATACAGTTGTTAATTGACATCTCTCTCTCTCTCTCCCCCACCCTATCTGCACAAATAATCTAAACACATAAATCAATGGGTATGTTTTTCACCAAACCTACTGTTGGTACATGTGTCCTATTGTTCTACAAATATTTAAATGTTTGACTATTAATGTTCCCTGTTCGAATACTATCACTGGTGGCCTGTTGCTATCAATGTAACCTGCATACCAGTATAATGCCCACTGTGGTTCCATATATGCAGGTGTTCTGTTTGCTATGCAACTGTTCCAAATCTGTTGTTTTGGGTTAATGGGAATACCTATGCGTGCTGTTATAACTAATCCTGGAATGTGTTTTTCATGACTAGCTAACATATGTTATAAAACTGCAACACCATAGCACGTCAGGAAAAGCCGATTCCAGCAGATATGCCTGTCCCGCCTCAACTGGCCATGGTGCTGGCCCCCAGAACATCTGTGACCCAACCCAGGACCTCCTCATCTGCTTCAGGTGGAACCACCTCAGTGGGTGGGGCCTGTCCCCCCTGGGAGTGGGCACGGACAGGACATTGTCACCCAAAGTCAGGTCTGGGAATTGGTGCGTAGCAAGTTTCGAAAGGAGATTGGAGATCTTCTATGCCAGCTTGAGGGCTGCATGGCACATCTTGAGGGTCAGCCTGCCCCTCCTTCACAGCCCTCAGAACAGCCACCTTTGGGTCTGTGAAGGTTCAGTGGTGACTGCCCATGGGTGGGGACGTCAGTCCCACTGTATCCATTTGAGGGCTTATGGGCATAAGATTCCCAACCAACCTCCGCGTCCTAGGTGATTACCCTTCAAGTGTCATATACCACCCGTCTGCTGTCTTGTCTGTCTTCCTACCCAACACACTTCCACAAATATACCTACTATCCTTCCCCAACATCCCACTCTCAGCTTATAAAAAAAACCAAAAAAAAACAAGGGCAATCTGTTCCCACAAAAAAATGCTCCATACATAGCTGTCCATTTCACACACGTGTTCACTGGACACATGTAATCTGTTCTAATTGGCTTAACAACACATCACTGCTGTCCTCACCCCTCTTTCAGGGGATTTGAGTGTCCGAATTCACCTCAAATATCTGTACAAATGCACAGCTGTTGCTGTATCAGAAATGGACAGCTATGGATATTCCCTACAGCCATCCTGCACATCCCTAGCTATCTGTCACATTGTTTTCCCCCTGCATGCCACCTTTTCCACTACTTTCCTATCACCCCTTTTTTCTTTTCTTTTAAATAAATTAGAGTGGGGGTAAATGGGAGCAAGCTGCAATAAGCATCAGTAAGCGAGTTTCAGCAATGCTAAGTGATGCCTACACAGATTAAGCAGTTTCCCATTAAACCATTTTTTGGCATCGCTTGCCATCTCGCAAACCTGCACAAACCTGCTTACAACTGCTTAAAACTGCCATAATCACTCTGTTTCAATCAGCCTCTGTTCTGCCCAGCAAAAAAATAAACAGCTCTTGCAGGTTTTGAATCCAGTACCCTGCACACCACAACAGCAGCAAAATACCACTAAGCTATCTGAGCTACAGAAATGAGCTATGCTTTTGCAAACATATCATTCAGTAGAGTCATTCAACAGTAGGGAAAAGAGTCTGTAGAATCAGTCAGGTTTTGTATATAAATAAATGTATATATGTATGAAGGTGCATCTATATGGAAAAATAAATACATCACCAAACAAAAAGTCTATTGCACTAAAGTCACTCTGCCTATCACAAACAAAGTCCAAAAACACAATAAGGCAGAGGACTCCACGTAGAGCTGGTCAAGTCTTTTATTCAATATTTTATCTCTGATTTTATTGAATAAAAGACTTGACCAGCTCTACGTGGAGTCCTATGCCTTATTGTACTCATAACATGCAGTGGAGTTTTACCTCAGAACCATACCCCAACCTCTTACAGCAACTAATCTGTCCAAAGGCTGTCAATGAGCCCAAACTACAGACCTAATTTAAATATTGCCCTTATCCTACTGTCTCCAGCAGCCACTGTTCTGCTTTGTAACAAGGTAATCAGTATTGCCAAGTCTTGAACGCAGGGTCCTATACATCATAGGCAGAGTAATATACCACTACACTACATGCGCTCTAGACAATGCTGATGCTTTTTCAAACATAACAGTCAGTAGAGTCATTCAACAGTAGTGAAAAGATTCTGTAGAATCAGTCAGGTTTCATATTTACACATATACATATGTATATATGTATGGGGATGCGTATATGTGGAAAAATCTATACATTATATATATATATATATATATATATATATATATATATATATAGAGAGAGAGAGAGAGAGAGGGATACATATATATAGAAATGTAAAGAAATACATATATATATATATATATGTATAGACATAAATATAAATAGATATATAACAGCTACAAACAAATGCAATTTGCGGGTCATGCTGCTCAATGGTATAAGTCTAAATCTCAAAATGCACTCACTTGAAGCCTCCTTAAAATGGAGAACATCAACATTTGTGCTGTAACAGAGACCTGGTTTAAGGCAACAGAAGCACCCCTCCACTACCAGGCTATAACTCATTCCACATCTTTTGGTCCCAGAACATCGACTGAAGCTCCAAAGGTGGTGGTGTTTCCATATTCATGAAGGATGTACACACCTCCAGACTGGTAGCCCAACATAATGCATCAGAGATACTGCAGGTGCAGCTAACATTTGGTAAGACAGCGATTCGGGTCGTAGCTTGCAATAGGCCCCCAACTATGTCCCAAGACTCACACTCCATGTTCCTAATCACCCTGGAGAATATTAGGGTGCAACCTAACAGTGTCACATTGGTTGACTTCAACTACCCCTCCATTAATGGGAAAGCTACTCATGTATCAATGCACTTGCCCAACGTTTTCTGGAATTCATTAATTCCAGTGGCTTGGACCAGCTCATTCTTACCCCCACTACAGGCTGCAACATATTTGACCTGGTCATTACTAACATGGGTGACTGTTGCTGTACACTAATAATCAGCTCCTCCCTGGTTAGATCTGGCCACCAACTAATCACCTTGGAAACCCCCCCCCCTGCAAAGGTAATCACCATGAAAAACCTTTCTAAAGGTAACTTTGGACTCTTACAAACAGAGCTAACTAACTTCACGGCACCCATGCAAATGGAGAATAGTTGCATGACCGCTGAATCATACACTATTGCAATATATGAACACGTACACAAATGCATGGATTCCGACATACCCAATAGAGCCAAGATGCTCTCCTCCAAAAAAAGCAAGCCAATCTGGTGCTCCCCTGCCATAAACTCTACAACAGAAGGAGGAAATTGATGTGGAATAAGGTGAAGTCCCAGGACTGGAAAAAAGCCTTACCAGCCTCAACAAACAGTTGAGATCCCTCATCAAATCCGCCACAGCTAGTTATGAAGACATAATTGCTGCAGATAGTAAAGACAACCACAAGGCCTTCTATAGTTATGTAAAGAATCTCCCCGGAAATACCCATATTTGCTCTGAGCAACTGCACAATGGTACTTCCTATACCGAGCCAACATATATTGCCAATATACTGGACAACAGATTCAGGGCCAATTTTGCCCCCCCGAAGGACAAATCACAATATCAGTAGATTCCCAGGCACCCAGTATTACTGCTGCACAGGTTAAAACAGCACTGTCTAAGGCCAAGAATACAACATTTATGGGACCTGACAATATCCTGGCTGTGTTCTACATAAACTACAGAGTGAATAGGCACCTCACCTGTGTGCTCTGTGCAATCACAACCTCATGTCCCTACCGAATAGGACACTGCTACAGTCATCTCTCCCCACAAAGGAGGGGCGACTACAGACACTGGGAACTATCTCTCCATTAGCCTGATGAGTCTGTTATGCAAAGCTAATAATCATGGACCTAATAAACAGAGATATAGGAAATCTCCAGACTCTTGATCCCACACAGTTTGGTTTTGTGAAGGGTTGGTTATGCCTGCTCAACCTGGTTGACTTCTTTGAGTCAGTCACCAGAACTGTGGATGAAGGCAAGGTGTTTCATATAGCCTGCCTGGATCTGGCCAAGGACTTTGATACCATTCTCCACTCAGGAATCATGGAAAAACTCACTAAGCTAGGCATCAACTCCTACATCACTAGGTGGGTTGCAAACTGGCTCACAGATATAAATCCAAGTCAGACTGTTGACCAGTCATGAGTAGAGTCCCACAGGGTTTGGTCCTGGGTCCTCTCCTGTTTAGTACCTACTTCTCTGAAGTCCAGGGCAACACAAAGGGACTCTGGATGACAAAGTTTGCAGATGAATGCAAGTTGGGAGCTATTATTAACTCCACAAGTCATGTTGACATCCTACAGAAAGGTCTCACTGAGTCCAACAACTGGTGTCAAAACCATGACCTTAAGCTCAATGACAAAAAAATGTGTCACCATTCTCTTTGAGAGAAATCCTGTTCAGTCTTTAATAAAGGGCTCTTGAACCCAGGATCCTGTACACCATAACAACAGCAATTTACTACTAAGCCAACTGAGCTACAGAAATGGCTGATGCCTGTTCAAACATGCCATGCCACTTTACAATAGGGAAGAGACACTGTGCAATCAGGAGTGATTGGCATCTACAAATATATGTATGAAAAGAAACATATATATATATATATATATATATATATATATAGAGAGAGAGAGAGAGAGAGAGAGAGATAGACATGTATGGAGATATATGTGTATAACAATATGTAGATATATTACCAATAAATACTGAGGTGTATATATCTATGTATATATATATATATATATATATATATATATATATATATATATATATATATATATATACATATATATATATATATATCTATGTATATATATATATATATATATATATATATGCATGCATACATATCTCAAAATGCCCATACAAACATATGCTGCTGATAGACCACCCATAACTGGGGCAGCATGCACAGTTGGATACAAAAGGACCTATGCCACTGGCATCTGCCCCCCAGTCTAAATAATAAGTAGACAGTACGCTGCTACAAAAACATGATAGGCCATATGCAATGGCCAGATGTACACCAGCCTCTTAGCAAATAAACTAACACGACTGAAGATGGTAAAGAAAAAAACAACCAGCCAGCAATTCACACAAGTTTATTATACTCTTATGTCTTGGACAAAGCCTTCAAGGAGTAAAACATTACAAGAAATACTTGACTTACATAAAAGAAGCAATTGACAGTTATAATTACATATTTAAATACACAGCCTCCAATTACACTCCTCATTTAATCCCCTAGGGGATTAAGTATCACGTTTAAAAATATAAATTGATTCTGTACATAACAATTGTTCTTTTATGAGTGTTTGATCAAACTGAAAAACAGACTTTTTCAAAAACAGTACCTTGTAACCCACTACTGTCCCCATTGTGAGATTTATAAAAATGTGCAGCTATAGAACTGTCTTCTTTCTTATCAGTAATATCTCTCACATATTCTAACAGCCTAGTTTTTAAAACACATCTTACTCTCCCCCACATAAAATATGTTTCAAGGACATCAAAGAGCATTCTCTATACACTGACCTCTTGAATGTACAGAGTTCCACATGTTGTCTGGCCTTTGCCCTCAGCAGGAATGACAGTGCTAAATAATGATAGGCCATACCTATCAACCTCTTACTGCATGACGTCTGGACAAAGCTTGACATAATTTGGGAACATAGGCCCAAAAACTTGGCCATACTTAGAATATTGTTGTTATACACTGATAAAGTTGTTGGTGTTACAGAGTTTTTTTTGTAACATATCTTTTCTGAGGGATATGAAGGCAGAAATACCAATGGATGTTCGCATTTACAGATTGCAATCACCAGAGAATGCTACTGATTTGCCAAGGACAACACCTGCTGGGGAACAGACCAAACATAACAGGCAAACATCTGGCCATTATGTGGATAGCCTTACAGTTGAGAGCTATGCAGATAGAAATTTGTCAGACTAAAACCCATGTAGAAGTGGCATGTTCAGACAAACCCTGTGAAATTAGCAGTATTCAAACCATATAACAGCAATACTCACATTCTGCCCTAAGTCTTGAACCTTCTCCACCATTTAGTTGGCTTGTCTCCACAAATCTTGCTGTAAGAGGTATTAGCTCACACACCTCCAGGATGTCTTCCTCACAGGGAAGTTATAAGGCCAATGCCCACATGAAGTACTCAATTATAGGAGTGTGTTGCCCTGAAATTGGCTATTGGAATAACTATACAGCTGTTCTGCATGTAATTAGCAATTGGGGGATACCAATTAGTGCACAGGCCATCACATGGTCATTAGCATTACCTACAAATGTCAAGCTGACACCTATTCAAACCAGCTCTGTCATAGACAGGAATACAACCTAACAAAACTGAATAACTGCAAGTCACAGAAAGAACATATCACCAAATCTACTTTCAAAAAACAAAAAGGTATGTGAAACAAGTAAGCATGTAATTGAATGCAGTAGGTGGTCTGTAATAATGGAAAATAGGAGTTTGAAATAATATGTTTCAATGAAGCTTGCTGTACTGATGTACTGCTGAACAGCAACTATGACCATAGCATGTGGCTGTGTCTGCAGTGACACAGATCACAGCTCAGACCCCTGACTCACCCAAGGAAAGGACAACTACTGGATTGTCTGTCAAACACCACTGACTGTGCCATTGCTAGGCCAGCTACTGGGATGGATATTGTGCATGTCCATATGCTACTTGTGAATATCACTATGATACACATGTTTGTCTTTTAAATCTAATAGACCTATATAGAGCGTGTGCATAATAAAGTACTGTTGCCGAAGTGTGTGTTGAAATGCATGTGATATAGTCAGTTCATACAATTCAACCATACAGTGTTATAAGCACATGTACCTGATATCTGTAGTCACTTACACATAGAGTTGTGTTATGTTAGGAAAACCATTGTCAAGTCTGTTAACAATGACATCATAACATAATAGCCTAGTTAGTAGTGTGGGACATCCTCCAGGTTAGCACTGTGATAGCAAAGCCTGCTGTACAATCAACTTACTTAACTATCTATGTAAATAAGTTGTGCATGTTGTACGTCTGTGTAATATCAGTTTTAGTGCATACAACATACATAAATGTTTACAGGTACAGGTTGTTGCATTGCCATGACAATGATATGGGTAGTAGAATATGCATGATTATCAGGCGCTAATTGGAAAACTGTGTAACTGTGTTATGACCCTTTGTCCATGCCTACCACAAACAGCCATATGAATACCTACATACAGTGGATATCAAGAGGGTATGCACCCCTGTAGAAATGCCAGGTTCATGTGCTATATGAAATGGAGACCACAGAAAATCATTTCAAAATGTTTCTCACCTTGAATGTGTCCCATAACCTGTACAATTCTATTGAAAAACAAATCTATTAGGGTAGAAACTATAAAACATAAAAGACATACTATAAGCTGGTTGCATACATGTGCACACACATAAATCACTACTTGTGTGATGTACTCTTGCAGTGATCACAGTGTTCTCTTTTTGGGTACACACATGCCATCAATTAACGAGACTCTGATTAACCCCAAATATTGTTCATCTCTCCTAGTAGGATATATTTGACATTTACCCAGTTGCCTGCTACAGCAAAAGGCATGGTTTGCAAAGAGCTTACAAAGCATCAAGGGGATCTCATTGTGGAAAGGTATCAGTCAGGAGAAGAGTAGAATGTGTCCACAACATTGGATATACCATGGAATACAGTGCAGACAGTCATCAGGCAGTGGAGCAGATATGGGACAACAGTGACACTCCAAATACCAAACATCCATCCAAATTGGATGGAATGACAAGACAAGAACTGGCCATGGAGGCTACCAAGAGACCTACAGCAACACTGAATGAGCTGCAGGAATGCCTGCCAAGTACTGGGTGTGTACCACATGTGACAACAGTCTTCTGTATTTCCCATATGTCTGCCTATGGGGTAAGGTTGCTAGATGAAAGCCTTTTCTTACACAGACAAATGTCCAGGGCAGGACAAACATTGCCAAAAAGTACATCAAGTCTCCCAAAAGCATGTTGGACAATGTGTCATGGTCTGATGACACCAAGGTTTAACCTTTGGCCCAGAATTCCAAGAAGTATGTTTGGCCCAAAACAACACTTTGCATCACCAAAAGAACACCATCCCCCAGTGAAGCACTGGGCCTCTAGTCAAGGTGGAGGGAATTATGAACAGTTCCAAATACCAATCATTTTTGTTCCAAAACCTTCAGTCATCTGCTAGAAAGATGAAGATGAAGATTGATTTTACCTGTCAACATGACAATGACCCCAAGCATACATCCAAATTGACAAAGGAATGGCTTCACCAGATGAAAATTACAGTTTGGGAATGTGCCAGCCAGGGGCCAGACCTACATCCAATAGAAAATCTGTGGGTTGCCCTGAATAGAGCTGTGCACAAGAGATGCCCTCACAAATTGACATATCTGTAGTGCTGTTGCAAGGAAGACTGGGCAACTATTACCAAGTAAAGATGTGCCATAATGATAGACTCTGACTTAAGACACCTGAATGCTGTCATTATCTCAACAGGTGCTTCCACAAAGTATCTGTTTAAGGGTGTGCACACTCATGCAACCAGCTAATTGTAATGATTTTAATTTGCATATGTTTTCCCATAACAGATTGTTATGTTTTCAATGGAATTGTACAGGCTATAGGTCACATTAAAGGTGGGAATTGTTTTGAAATTAGTTATTGTGGTGTCTTGTTATGATAGCACAAAGAGCAGGCATTGTAACAGGGGTGTGCACACTTATATATCCACTGTAACTGTATGAACTCAGCAATAGCTGTCCTGTGAAACCCACCTCCACCAAGGTAGAGTAATCCCCTTTGCTGGACAGCAGCAATACACAGACCACATTAATAGGTCACTATATTGGCTGTACAGGGCCACATAGGTGCAGGCAACAGCTTGAAAACATGTCCACCTCTATCTGAACAAGCATGTAAGGTCACAGGTGACTCCTTGTAATGCTAACTATGACTACAAATCAGACATATCCACACTACCAAGGCCAGTGACAAGGGTGTCTCCATATATGTTGTCAGTCTCAGAGACAACAACACAATCCCCCCTGCACTGGTGGTAAATCCCACCTCATACACACATGCCATGGCTCTAGGCAATCTGCATCAGACAGGTTAGGTGTGAACATCACCCCCTTGCCCCCCCTCCATATAGGGAGATATGCACATCAACCGCACCCCTCCCCTCATAAGTAGTGAGCAGGTACTTATTGCCTACTGAAAGGCAACAATAGCAAGTCTCCATGGGGCCAGATAACATCTCTGTGTACATCCTACAGGAACTCAGGCATCTGCTCACAGTTCCATCCCACACTGTAGATAGACACAGCATCGGCAACATCCACACACCATCCACATGGAAGATGGCCTCTGTCATCCCTCTACACAGAAATGAATGGGGAATAGATGTTTATGCAATTAACTGTCCATATTTGGGGGAATATGACACATCAGGGCCAGGAGTGCAATGCCAGTTAATATTGTGCTGATAGATTACAGGAGTATGGTGTAGTTGTGAGTGTTGCAACAAATATCAACTTTTGATTTGCAATTTATGTCCATACTGTTGACAACTGTATGAGGTGCTATATGTTTCACTGTTTATGTTTTCCAGGTGGGATGCAACACCCAAGAAACTCACCCTACTCAGAGGCTGAAACAGCTGAAATCATGGAAAGCATTGTCCAGAACTATGCTGCAATGTTTGGCCATGGGCAAGAACATCTGCAGGAGTGGACAGCCCTGTGGAATGACCTAGTCCACAGGGTAAATGATGTTGACCTGCACACAACAACCTATGAGCAGGTCCAGCATCGTGCAACCAACCTCATATGTAATGCCCTGTGAAGGGCTGCTGCTGTAGCCAGAAAAAGCTCAGCCACAGGTGGGGGTCCATCTATGCAGGCCCCACTGACACCCACCAAGGTGCTCCTCGCCAACCTTGGGACACCCACCGGAAGCAGACAACAGCATGCCAAATCCAGCATTGTGGATGTGGGTGCCCCCCTCACAATGGACGAGGACCATGCAGGTAAGACCCTAGTGCACAATACTAGATACTGTAGCATACATAGTTGTATCTTTAGGGTATCTACATGCATATCTCAGATAAGACAGTAGTTGTTGACAAGGTTTGGTAATGCACATTAGCGCACATCTATGTTGATGGACAGCATATTTTGTAGTATTGGGAGTGGTATTGTTAATGTGCAGAAATGCTGCTTCCCCCCTGTACCAAGGCCACATGTGAGTCTGATGACAATACATCTCTTCCACACTATATAGCTCCCTCTGGTCTACAAGTGGGACAGTAGCCTGTAGCTGGTGAATATGTAATTATTTTGTTGTGCTTTGCCAATACACACCTAGCAATATTGCTTGATGTCCATGTTCACTTGTGGTGGTGTTAACTGTAGTGCATCACAGTGGTCACCACAGGGGCCTATCTGAAGGGTAATGTAACATTCCTGCAGCATACCTCACAACCTGTCAGTGCAAGACGTCTGGACAGAGACCACAAACTTGGTGAACAAATGGGCTACAGTAGGGACATGTATGAAATTTTAATCCTATACCGTGGATACCACAGTATACACAGCCCTGTCAAGATACCAAGTGTTTCTGATATATACAATGAGAGACCACAATATTACATTCCACACATTTTCCAACCTGTAATGTGACCATAAAATGAGCAATTAACTTGTAAAACTGAACAATATGTTAGGCCACCAAATATGGGGTATACAAACCTTACAATTCACTGGATGCATATGTGTGCACATCCTCCAAATAACATATTGTAGGAGCAGCTTGTGACGTACTGACAACATTCACTCTACTTGGGTACACACCTGCCATCAAGTACAGGTACTCAATGTAACAACGAATAACGGTCCACTGTCAGAGTGGTGTATTCATGACATTTGCTCAGTTGCCTGTACTAGAAGCAGCCATGGCTTGCACACATCTTACAAAGCATCACAGGGATCTCATACTTGAAAGGTATCAGTCAGGAGTAGGGTACAAAAAAATTACCACAGCATTGCATATATCATGGAACACAGTGGAGACAGTCATCAAAAGGTAGATTAAATATGGAACAACAGTGCTGTTGAAAAGAACCAGATGTCCTTCCAAAACAGATGAAAGGACATGTTGATAACTGGTCAAGGAGGCTGCCAGGAGACATGCAGCAACACTGAGGGACTTGCAGGACTCCATGGCAAGTACTGGTTGTGTAGTACATGTGGCAACAATCGCCTGGATTCTGCATAAGTCTGGCCAGTAGACAGAAGCATTTACCCACAACAAACACCATGTAGGGCTGTGTACATGTAGCAAAACATAACATCAAGTCTCCTAAAGGCATGGGTTGAAATGTGCAATGGTGTAATGAGACCAAGGTTCAAACTTACAGCCACTATCCCTAAAGCTACATGTGGTGCACAAGCAACACCTCACCTTACTTAACATGAAGACCACCATCCACATGTTGAAGTTCACAGGTTGCAGTGCCCTGCTTTGGGATTGCTGTTCATTAGCTGGAACTAGGCCTGTAGGCACAGTGGAGGGAATTATAAACAGTTCAAATAACACAAGCGTGTGGGCCAAAGCTGTCAAGCGTCTGCAAGACAATGACCTGAAGCATACATCCAAGCTACCTAAGAATGGCTCCTGCTGAATACAATAAAGGGTATGCATTAAGCCAGACAAATACTAGACAACACCAATAGTAAACCCCCAGTGTGACCTCCAACATCCGTGCATATGAGCTGGCCTTGCTAGCTGACAGAGTTCGGGGACCTTTGCAGGGAAGACTGTCCAAATAATGCCAAGTCAAGATGTGCCATGCTGATACTCCCCTTCCAAGGAAGAGTGACTGTTGTAGTTCACTTAACGGTGTTAAAAAATGCATTGGTTTAAGGGTGTCCACACTTATCCAACCACCATGTCGTATACATCTCACTTAGTAAATTTCACAACTAACACATTTGTTTGTTTCTCTATTGCATTGCACAGGTCATATGTCACATTTAAGGTGGGTAATGTTTTTGAATGCAGTACTGTGGTCTAATTTTATATGATACAAGAGCCTGTCATGTTAACAGGGGTGTATATACTTATCATAACCACGTTAAGCTTAGAAGGTTGTTGGTGTAACAGGATTTGTTTGAACATACATTCACTGCTGGTAATGAGGTCTGCAAATCAAATGTATGTCATTAATTAGTTACATCAATCCTCATATGATCCCATTTATGGGTCAGACAAACACATGGGGGTTGTGAGGAACAGAGCAAACATAAGTGCCAGACATCTACACATTCTTTAATGATTTGTACAGTTGTGAGGTATGGTCTACAGTAGTTGCTGTGATGCCCGTGCACTGGCCCAGCAATCAAGGAGCCTCAATCCTCATCACTAACACCAGTGAGGAGCATCCGCATTGAGAAAGATAACAAATACACATAAAGTAAAGTACAATTTCCCTTAAGAGCACACAGTCTGGGGCTGGTTTCTCCCTTCATCTCCAGATCCCCAATAAGACTCCCCACTGGCACAGCTATAGGGTCCAGATCTCAGCCTTGTGGTCAAGCTAAAACCTCCAGCACCCTCTCTGTCCAACCAGTGCTTCATGTCCATTCCCAAGTAGCTGACACACACACACTTTGAGATATGAGTTTTATACAAACACAGGGACACACCTGGGGAAGGCTGGCGCAGGTACTCCAGCTATGCCCCATTCTCTGCCAGGTTATAATGTAGAAATCACTGCCACCAACCACTGATATCAGCTACTAATAAAGTTCTTACTAAAGGGTGTCCAATTATTACTGTGCAATATTATTATCCAAATGGTAAGTGTGACAAACAGCAAGGCTTATTTGGGGTGGCTTGGGCAGTATCACTATATACATGCAATGTATTCTAGAGCTTAAATTATCTCAACATAAAATAGCCACAGATGAAAGGTTTAAAATATTTAATAATAAAAATATTTAATAATAAATAAAAATAACACAAGACAATACTTCTTACTACACAGTGCTAGTCAAGAGTTCAGAGATCACAGAGAAATGCTTAAAATAATATAGAAGAAAAGTTCTGACATCAATACAGTAAACAGCTAGACTACACTTCCTATTTCCTATCTATATCTAAGAGCAAACACATTTCTAAAATAAACTTACATATAGAGCAAGGTAATGCTGGTGATGTTGTCAGATCTGAAAAAAAGGCAAAATGCTCTGATTCTTTTTGTCTCTGTCCTTAAATTGATAACACGGTACCACTGACTCATTTCTGATTACATCATTATTCTCTGTTTCCCAGGCTAACAGAAACTCAGAGTGTAACAACCCTTTGGATCTTGCAGCTGGTCAGGAAGCCAGAGCAATAAAAGACATTATACACATAAATTCTAGCCATTAACTCTGGTCTCAAAACAATAGGAAAAAAATCCTTCATTCAGACATCTTGGCTCTGAGATTTGAGTTCAAACGATTATACAATGCCTGACTTAGCTTTCCTCCAGCAGGGTGCAATGTGGTTACATTTTTGAAGTTCAGCATTTACCATAATTCTCTTACATTAAAGAGAACAAGCACGTGGCTTACATTAATATTTACAAATGATAGAATTATCTACAAAATCATATCTAGCTAGGCTGGCAGCCTTCACAGTTGCCACTGTGCTATACAGGTGAACAACAATAATGTGTACATGGGGGTAGTGTGTGCTAGGGGGATGGACGTCACCTACTAATAGTACTCATGCATCCCAGAGATGTATATTGTTAGTAACAAGGATTGAGAATGGCTGCAATGCATGATGATGAGGGCTTTGTGTCATGCATGTCACCTTTTGGGTAATGTGTAGTCTGTTAGCTTTGTGCCACCTCACCTGTAAGTGTCTGTGTACATGTCTGTGTGCATGTCTGTGTGTGTGTCTGTGTCTGCGGTAGCCAACCATAATGTGCAGGTATTAATTTATATTTATTGTCTTCCACTCACAGGTGGCAATGTGGGTCGTGGTCCCTCCCACTTGGGAACTAATGTCAGTGTCTCTGCAGACTCGGACAATGATGATAGCCATAGTGAAGCAGAAGTGGGGTTGTCAGGGGCTGAATCTGTACCATTGGGTGCATCCCACTGTTGTCCACCCCATCCCTGCACACAGTCACAGTGCCCACATATACCCCATCACCAGTGGCCATAGATAATGGACAGTTAGTGGGTGGTGGCATGGGACAGGCAAGTGTGGTGACTATGGCAAGTGTGTCTGTAGACACCAGCCATAGCCAGATAACAGGCGAGGTCCCAAACAGGCAGGTGAGCAGGGGTACTCAAAGGGGGATTGCTGCCCATCATGCCCTTGTCACAAGAGCAACAGCAAGTGTCACCAGACACATGTTTTGGACCATAATAGAGGTGCAGGCACATAGTGAATGTAACACCAGACAGCTTCTCAGGGTCGTGAATGCCACTCTTCTTGCTATACTTGACAGCCCCTATGATTGTGCTGATACCCACTATTATGCTGAGGTCATGGCTGGATGAGATGGTGGGAATCCTCGACCGTGGAATGTCAATCATGGAATGTGGATGGACTGTGATAGAGCATGTGGTGGGAGTTGTCTGTCAGCCACATGGACGTAGGACAGCAGTACAAAAAGCTTAGGGTCCACGTGGCTGTGCAGCTTCTCGCTCCTGTAGTGGCAGTGCCAGCAGCATAACTACAGGGGGTTTGCTGTCTATGCCACAATGCAGCAGGTCTTGGGCACATGGTCCTGGCTGGTCCCAACAGCGATGCGGATCTAGCAGACAGCAGTCACCATCGGGGAGTAGTACTGCATCAGGCCTTGTGCCTGGTCATGCTAGTGGGTCCCCTGGCAAGCCCAGAACACATGTCCATGGCCGGAGATGGTGAACTGCACAGCCTGCCATGTATGGGCCACAGCTGTATAACATACTCCTGTGTAGGGCAGCCACATGGCGTGAATCTGTGCATCCACACACACACACACACACACACACACACACACACACACACACACACACACACACACACACACATCACTATCACAGCCAGGTCACCTCCAGACTTACACACACCACCTCTGCACAGCTCATTAAATGAACAACCCACAAACACACACATGATGTCAACCAGATGGCCCAGCCTAGGCCTTTGGTAAACCCACATCACACCCTCTGCATATGATGATACTTGTGCCACATCCCTGTCATTCATTCCATCGATGCAGAGACATGCTAATGTGGTTCTGATGCACAGGGTGAATTTAGTACAGTTTTTCAATGTAATTCTGTGTAAAGTGTTGTCAGCCAGCATGTTTAACGATTACATGTCAGAGTGTGCAGCTGTCCAGCCATGTTATTAACGCTGACTGAATGTGGTCTCCATAATGTATTATGTTTGCCTTCTAGGTGTCTGTGTGTCAGCAGGATGTGGCCCTGCAGACATTATCTACAAGGGGTATGGCAGTGTGGTAACACATTGAGTGTGTCATATCCAGGGTACAGCTGTACACAATTGACAGGTTTGTATAACAGTTTTTGCATGTGCCATGTAGCTTATAGGGCTGAAGGGTATATACAGGTAAATATATGGTGGCTGACATATGTCAGCTGCTCTTGTACAATGGACAATGGTAAGTGTAGTGGGTGTGTAAATCCCACACACCCAGAGAGTATTGTGTGTTAACCCAACACACTAAGAATACTGCTAACACACACACACACACACACACACACACACACACACACACACACACACACACACACACACACACATGCGCAATCACAATTGCCAGTGTTGGGTTTGAAATCCCTTCTCATCTAGTTAGTGATAGTACAGTATTATACAGTTATCACAGGTGGCACAGAGCTCATAGTGTGTTGAGTTTCCAAAATAAATGTACAGTGAGTAACATCACGTGCCCTTGTACTACTAATGTCATGCACAAGTTTACACACCCCCGAACACTGCTATACACACCAATGCACACACACGTGTGCCAGTACTGTGATTAAGAGCCCTGTCTCTCTAGCTGCTCATTCCATACTGTTACATAGCTGTTGCATACAGCACAAGGCTACTAGATCTGCAGAGTGTGTACAGATACCTCTACGGCTGATGTAAAAAGTGGTCCTCATAGAGTGGAACATAGGATGTGTGCTGGGAGTATGGATGGCCTACAATTGTAATACATGGCCACCCAATGGATATATTCCTCACTCAAACACACACAATCAGGATACTGGTCTTGCTTGCATGCACACACACACACACACACACACACACACACACACACACACACACACACACACACACACACACACACACACACGCACATACACATTTTCCCGGAATGAGATTCATAGGATCTTGTGCTCATAGGTATGTACCAGGCTAATGGGCATGGAGCCATGATAAACCTAGCCTATCGGAGTACCCTGGCATCATGCGACCTGACATTTTTTCCCAGTGCCTCTGTCCACTACTGCCACTTGAGTGATGGTCAGGATGACAGTTAAATTCCCCATCCACTCATCCAGATTTCTCTTGAAGAGGGCCAGTGAGCTGCTCTGACATGTATGCGACATATATTGCATAACATGTCCACTCGCTGGGTTATGTACCTGTCCCACAACATGTTCTGTTGATTGTGGTAATGAGGTTGAGATATCTATGGCTTGTGGTGCATACAGATCAAAGTGTCACTAGATATGGCATTCCTAACACAGCTAGCCAGACATGGCATTGTCAATCAAGCAGGCTTGCCTGTAAGTATCCAAGATGTGACCAAGAATGCTTGGAGGTAATGCACTCTGTCCATATAGGACAGTTGTTTAAGGGTTAGGGTCCTATTTTTGAGGTACATTTGCAGCCTCCACAGTTGTTGCATGTGCCTAGTGAGTTACATGGCAAATGGGCCATTGTACCTGCTGGTTGGCCTACTGAGGAGAGAGTAGAGGGAGACATTGACCTCTTCCTTAGTAGATAACACACCCTTAGTAATGAGATGTGCCACATAGAAGTTATTTCTGTCCACAGTAACAATTTGGTGGCCATAAGAGAGGTCACTGTCAGCCTGTGATCCAAGGCCTCCTATACGGACTTATGTGTCAATTGGACTACCAGCAATGTGTTAATTCATGGAAACCACATTGATTCCACACAGGATTGTGACACATTTCTTTCCATTCAGCCTAAGGCCTGTGTTCTGACAACACTCAGATATCTCAGTGGGGCCTTTATGCAGGATGTCAACATGATGTGGGGATGTACACATAGCACCCACTTTGCAATTGTATGTGAGCATTGTCAGCCAGGGTCCCTCTGTGTTCTGGATGTCAGAGGAATACTTGGCAAACATGAGGTGACCCATGACCAGACCCAGTGGTAATCCACTCATGACTGGTTGGCAGTTTGACATGGAGTCTACTACCTTCACACTGTGGGTCCCATACATGAGCGAGTTTGTAACCCACCTGGTGACATAGGGGTTGATGCCTATATGGGTGTGTTTGTCTATGATTCCTGATTGAGGAATGGTATCACAGGAGTAGAAGACCCACCTATCTTGTTTTTGTGTCCATACTGTTACATAGTTATTTCACATGGCACACAGTTTATAGGGTTGCAGACTCAGTGGGCCCTGTACAGAGGACATTTGGATGTGTACTGGGTGCGAAAATGTTGCCAAACCCACCTCCCAATGGATATGGTACACAACACACACACACACACACACACACACACACACACACACACACACACACACACACACACACACACACACACACACACACACACACACACACACACACACACACACACACACACACACACACTCTCTCTCTCTAACACACACACACACACACACACACACACACACACACACACACACACACACACACACACACTAGTATTGAGATTATAGGTCTACTATAGTGTTATGCAGTTATCAAATGCACCACAGAGCTTATACAATGTCACCTAGTCCAAAGGTATTTCTAAGGTGAATGACATCAACAGGACTACTAATGAGGGGAAGTGTAAATGGCGGTACATAATTCAAAATGGTGTAATCCTACCCAGTATATGATTCACACACACACAAACAGTTAAGAGTACTGGGATGAGAACTCCTGACTTCCTAGTTACTTCTACTATAGTGTACGCAGTTATCAGATGTGCCACAGAGCTTATAGAATTTCATCTAGTCCAAAGGTACTTCTAAGGTGAATGACATCAACAGGACTGCTAAATTGGGGTGAGGGGAAGTCTAAAGGGTGGTACACAACTCAAAATGGCATAACCCACACAGTATGATACACACACACACACACACACACACACTTGACAGTATTGAGATTAGAACCCCTGCCTATTTACTTATTTGTACTATAGTGTGACACAGTTACCACACATGCTATAGAGCTTACTAGACTAACAACTGGACAAAGGTGCTGATAACTGCAAAACTGAGGTAAAGTATTACAACTGGCAGAAAGTCTGCCTTCAGTTGTTCCCTTACATCTTGCTAGTTCTTTATGTCTTGCACTTAAAATAGCATAATAGCTTTGCACTTCAACAGTTTATTGTATCAGTAAGTGTAGCACACCTGGGAGCCATCAGCAGTACTCATTCCTCACAGAATTAGCCCCAGTGCTTAGTAGTTATGACCACCCCTCCTGGCATGATTGAAGTGCAGTTTTCTGTACTTTCACCCATTAATCTGGTGCACTTCTCCATTCTGAGGCACTGTTGCAACTGCCCAATGTACACAGACAACTTATTCTCTAAACTACAAACACTCAGACCTGTGAGAGTTACCCCTATATCACCAAATGTGTAAATATGCACTCTCCAGCAAAGACTGCTCTAGCTGGTCAAGAGGATAAGGTCAACACCTACACCACATCATGTGGAACACATAGCTCCCCTCAATACTCACTATGACAGCCCTGACAACACTGAAAAACAACACACCCACTTTCACAGAGGAGCTCAATGGATATTTACCAAAACAGCACAGACAAGCAAGACAGACACCCACTCAGACACCATGACACAGCACATGTCAAAGGACACATATGTCACCTACACAGTGTGCCCCTCAACCTAAGCCCCTAAGGCTAACCACCTTGCACAATACAGTAATCATGGGTGACTCAATACTGAGGCACACATATGTCTCACTCACTAGGTTGATTATGGAGGAGGTAACAGCCAGCTGTCTATCACATGCCAGCATCCAGCACATGACACATCCAGTCAGGGCCCTCCACAACTACAAGTATCACTCTGTCATCATCCTTGTGGGTGTGAATGACCTGGGACACACTTCCCTCTACTACATGAGACGAGACATGGCTAAACTCTTGGATTGTGTGGTCCAGACAGGTGCGACAGTATCCCAGAGCAGTATACTACCATCGCACAGAATGATGCTGCAGTACTATCAACAAATGATTGACTGTAACTTTGGCTTACATGCTGTGTGTCATTCTCAGGGGATCCAGTATCTCTCTGCTTGGGATAACATGATTGACAGACCTCAATGCCTTGCCAGAGATGGCCTGCATCTGTCACCCATGGGCAGTGTTCAAAATCAAATTACCACCGTAACAGCTAGACATGTATGCAATTTGAGAGTCATGCTGCTCAACAGTAGACATTTATCTGTCAAGATGCAGTCACTCAAAGCACTCCTCAAAGTGGAGGACATTAACATTTGTGCTGTAATGGAGACCTGGTTCACAGCAGCAGATAGCAGCCCTGCATTAACAGGCTATGACGCATTCCACAGCTGTCAGCCCCAAACATGGACCACACCTCCACAGGTGGTGGTGTCTCCATATTCATAATGGATATGCACACCTCCAGACTAGTATCCCAGCATAATGCATCTGAGATACTTTAGGTAAAACTGACTTTGAGTAATAGTGCAAGCCAGGTCATATCCTGTTATGGGTCCCCATTTATGTCCCTAGACTGTCAATCCACATTCCTCAACACCCTGGCATCTGTGAAGGTCTAACCCAACACTGACACAGTAGGAGATTTCAACTATCCCTCCATCAACTGGGAAAAGTAGTCAACCACCAATTCACTGACCCAATCTTTCTGGAATTCATTAGTTCCAATGCCCTGGACCAGCTCATACTGACCCCCAGTAGAGGATGTAACAACCTTGACCTGTGTTGATTACTTACATATGGGACTGTTGCTCAACCACTGCTGTCAGTCCCTACCTGGTCAGATCCAAACATAATGTAATCAACATGGAACTCAACATCTCACCAACATCCCCCACAAAGGTTACCACCTTGAAAAAGCTCTCCAAACCTGACCTTGGAGTCATAGAAACAGGGGTGGATGACTCCACTGCACCCTTGCCAATGGAAAATAGCTCATGACTGTCAAATCCTACACATATGCACTGTACAAACATGAAAATGATTGCATGGTACTAGCCATAGCCAACAGAACCAAGATGCTGTTCTCCAAACACTGGAAGCCAATGTGATGGTCCCCTGCCATTCCTAAAGTACACAATAGATAAAGGACAATGTTGTAGAAAATGGTGGTGTCCCAAGACTGGGAAACCCCCTTATTAGTATCAACCACAACTTGAGATTCTTCATGGAATCATTTACAGGCAGCTATGAATGCAGAATTGCAGCAAACACTGACAACAATCACAACAGCCTTTGATAGTTATATCAACAACCACCACAACAATACCCACAAGTGCTGTGAGTTACTGAACAATGCTAACTCCTATCTGGAATCTGGAAGGAGCACAAATTTTGAGAGAAGTGCGAAGAATGGCATTTTTTGCTGTTTGGATATGTCGGTTGACAGATCCAGCATAATGTCTATTAGTGGGAAAAATTGGACTATAATCAAGGATAATTCAGATTTATTTAAGGTTATGGGAGACAAACCGAAGTTTGTCTTTAAGAATGCTTTAAATTTAAAGATGTGTTTATATAGAGACAGCTTTAAAAATGTCAACCATAATACCAACATGAGATCAAAAGGAATGTATAAATGTGGCTTTTGTGCTGCATGTAGGTTTATTCTTGAAGGTCCATTCATAGAAGTCCCAAACATGGATAGGACTATACCTGTCAGGGGGGGGGGGGTTATAATTGTAAATCACAAGGAACTGTTTATATTGCCATTTGTTCATCCTGTGGGGAATTTTATATAGGAATGTCAACTTGGTGTTTAAATCAGAGAATTAAAGAACATTTATATGCTATTAAGGCTAAAAATGATAATAATGTCTTACACAGGCACACACTTAGATGTAGAGATTATAAAAAGTTTTTATTTTCCATTTTAGAACAGGTACCAAAAAAACTGAAGGGTGGTTGTTCTAAAGTTTAAGTTGAACAAAGGGAAACTGTTTGGCAGATAAGGCTGGGGGCTGATAAGCAGCCAGGTTTAAATGATACCACTAACATAAAATGTTTTTTGAAAGATAGGAGGTTACAAATTTATAAACATGTATAAAGGTGGTTAATACGAGTGAAAAATGTGTATTTAAATGTCTGCTTAGGTATGATTTTATATGGAATGTTTTTATACTGTGTTTCCTACAGCAATATTATGACGGAGTTAACAATTATCTCAGGTGTGTTGTTTAATTAATGGGGGCATGTGCTCGTACTATTTAAACTATTTGGAGTGCATTAGGTTTTATTCTTTGTTCTGAAGAAGTTTCTGTTGGGACAAAAGTGACAATAAAGAACATTTTTCGTTAATTTCTGATATTCTTTTTCCAAGTTGTGAACTTGTTTTGGATCCAGCTTCTCCTAATAGTGGGTTTGTTTTTAGTTGATTTTTGCTGTGCCGCTCCATCCTTTGGGAATCTTTGTTCTTAATTCCTATCTAGAGACAACAGATATTGGCAACAGTCTTGCCAACAGCCTTGTCAACATATTCAGTGCCAGCATTACCCCTCCCCCCCAAGGGAACAATCACAATGGCAAATGACTGCCAGGCACCCAGCATTACTGCAGGCCATGTTAGACCTACATTGTCCACAGGCAAGAATGCAGCTTCCATGGGACCCAAACATATCTGTGACTGTATTCTACATGATGTACAAAGAGACTTGGCACCACATCTGTGTGCCCTGTTCAGTCACAGCCTCACCTTAGGCTTTATCCCTCCAAAATGACACACTGCTAATCATCCCTCTCCATAAAAGGGTGTCATCTACAGACCATGGGGATTATAGGCCCATTAATCTGATGATTCTACTATATACAGGTATAGACCACATCATCAGGGACCTGATTGACCAAGATATAGGTGATCTCCTAACTCTGGACCTCACACAGTTTGACTTTGTGAATGGCAGATCATGTCTGCTCAACCTGGTTGACTTTTTGAGTAATTCACCAGGGCTGTGTATGACAGTAAGGCACTGCATACAGCCTACCTTGATCTGTCCAAGGCTTTTGATAACATTCCTCAGTGAGGAATTATAGATAAACCCATCAAACTAAGCATCGACTCCTATATCAGTGGATGGGTTGCAAACTGGTACACAGAACACACAGTGTGACAGTGGCAAAATCCAAGTCAGACTGGCAAGCAGTCACAAGTGGAGTCCCACAGGGATCATTACTGGGTAATGTCCTGTCCAGCATCTACATCTCAGGAGTCCAACCCAATACAGAAGAACTTTGGCTGACCAAGTTCACAGAGGAATGCAAACTGGGAGCTATCATTAACTCCACAAGTGATGCAGACATCATATAGAAAGGCCTCACTGAGACCAATGAGTGGTGTGGAAATCATGGCCAGAAGCTTAACACCACAAAATGTACCATCACCCCCTTTGGTAAAACACTCAGTTCCCAGTAAGTACCACATTGATGGGAGCCCAATGAACACTGAAGGCATTGTAAAAGATCTGGGGAAACAGGTTGACAGCATTCTCCTTCAACTACCCCATTGTCACTGTGGTCAGGAAGTCCTTCTATGTCACACATTGCATTACCAAGGATTTTGCATCCAGGAAGACAGAGGTAATTATCTCTGTCTACTGTTCCCTCATTAGACCACTCATCAAGTATTCTGGCCCATTTGCCATGTACCTCAGTAGACACTTGCAACAGCTGGAGAGGCCACAGAAGCACCTCACAAAGAGATTCCTAGGCATTAAACACACATCTTACACAGACAGACAGACTCAGGAGACTCCAGCTATTCTCTGTGTCATATCTCCTAGTTAGAGGCTATCTGTGCTTGACTTACAAAGCCAAGTCTGACCCAGCTGTTTTACAAATGCTACATATATAATGACATCCCAATCCCTCCACACCACACACTGCAGAGACTTCTACCTCATTACCACAATCACCACAACATGCTCGTGGGACAGATCCATCACCAAGAGATTGCACATGCCCTGGAATACACTTCTCATGCATGTCATGCAGAGCACATAGCTGACCCTGTTTTAAAGAAATCTTGATGAGTGGATGGGTAATAGTTAACCCCCAGGATCACTCCAGTGGCTCTACTTGATACAGGCACTGGGAAGTAACATCCGGTGGCACAATGGCAGGGTCATTCTATGGGCTAGGCTTGTAAAGGCTCCTGGGCCATTAGCCTACTATACACTTATGAACCTATAAGGAGAAAAACATCAGAAGGACTGATAAAGTAGGGCAGTGAGTGTTAAACTTATCAAAATACTTTGTCCTACAAACAGACATACTTCCACACACACACTTTCCAGATGTGAGTGTAGAACCCCTACCTAACTAATTATTTGTACCATAGAATTATGCAGTTATCGCATGTGCTACAGAGCTTACTGGGCTGAGAGCTGGCCAAAGGTGCTGATATGGGAAATGACATCAGCAGGACTGATAAAGTAGGGAAGTGGGTATTAAACTTATCCAAATACTTTGTCCTAAGAACAGATACATTTCCACACACCTTTATACACACACATACTTGCCAAATGGGAGAGTAGAACCCCTACCTAACTAGTTATTTCTGCCATAGTGGTTACGCAGTTATTGCATGCACTCCAGAACTTACTGGGCTGAGACCTGGTCAAAGGTGCTGATATGGGGAATGACATCAGCAGGACTGATAAAATAGAGCAGTGGGTGTTAAACTTATCAAAATACTTCTGCTCACAAACACACACACCCACACACATATTTGCCAGATACAAGAGTAGAACACCTGCCAAGCTAGTTATTTATATTATAGTATTAAACATTTATCAGACTCACTACCGAGCCTACGGGGCTAACAGCTGGCCACAGTTGCTGATATAGGGACTGACATTATTTGGACTGATAAAGTGGGGCAGTGGGAACTGTTGTGGGTGGGAATGGCATAAAACTGCTTCACCTACAAACAACTCCCTCAGTCTTGCACACACAGCTGTCATACACATACACACACAGTTGACAGTATTGAGCTTCAAACTCCTACCTATCTAGTTACTTGTACTATAGTGTTACACAGTTATAGCATGTGCTACAGAGCTTATAAGGGTAGTAGGTGTCCAATGGTATTTATAAGGTGACTGACAGCAGCAGATCTTGTGCAGTTCGGCAATGTGAAGTGTATTGAGTGGGAACAGTCTGCTAATACTTAGACCTACAGAGAGACATACACACAGACAGATGATGGGATATTAACATCCCAACCTCAGTACTATTACACAATGGGGCTCACCTTTTATGCTTGCACATGCAACTGTTTAAAGCCAGTATGCCACTGTCCACAGCAGGACACCATTGTATGCCATTCAGGCTACCCATGTGTGTGACCCACACTGCTGTGTGTCTCCCCTTGTTTCTCTCTCTGTCTATCACTGTCTATATGTTACTTCTCCACATCTATGTGTGTGTATGCTTGACATATTTAGTTATCTGTTGGCCATATATGTATGCCTGTGTGTCACACACAAAACAGATGGAGATATATTACATATGGGCCACCTAAAGCTAGCTGGGTGTACTCCTTCTGATGTGTGTGTAGGGACAGTTAAGATGTAAATGGCTGTCTGTATGCACAAATATATCTACACAATATAGTCATAGACCAGTGTAGGTTCCAACATGTCCTGTGATTCTCTAAGTATAAGAGCATGCCCATTGTGACCTTGTATAGTTAGTGTGGGACTCCATTTCAGAGATAAGTGTACTCCAGTCCAGGGTTTTGTGTGCTACAGATATACCTCTCAGGACTGCAGAGGACTTTCCATAGGGTAATGGTTTGTTTTGGCAGACATTTTCTGACATACCTGCATTCTGACAGTGCAATGTATTGTATCATTACCTAGTGTCAGACATCCTGAAATCATCATAGTGCTGTACCATGGGAATACCAATCATATGATGTGTAGACTGATATTATGATGGCACCTATGTACATCCTTGCCCAGCAAGGCCATTTCGGAGGTGTGGCTACAGGCAGTTGAGGGACAGTTTAGCAACTTGGTGATATACTGTCTGGGGAGCTTCTGCTTCTGTGGTATCTGTGTAACCTAAGATGTCATATCCTGGTGCGGCCATACCTCTGTGCTGTACATTTTTTGGCAGATTATCCAGGTCTTTGGCTAGAGGTTCTGTCCAGTCTGCATAAACATGTGTTTTTTTAATGGCAAGTTATTTCAGTATAATTGAAGAGTTATGTTACAAAGTATTGACAGACATTATTGTGTCAGGCTACATAACCTTCAGACAATTCCTGCTACTGAAAACCCCTCACTCTACCAACTTTCTCAGTATGTCAGGGTAATATTTACAACACATGCCTATCACTGTGCCTTTGTACCACATTTACTTCTGCCCTTGTTTAGACATGTTGCTGTCAGAGGTTTGGCATTATGGTTATGGGTACAGACTGCATTGTACTTTGCAGGCATGTCCATTATATACAAAAGCAGACATAAAACAATGAACAAAGCCACATTGACAAAGACCACTTCCAACAGTAGCAAGAAGCATGATTATTCACAAAAGCCCTAGCACGGTGGCTATACAGCTCTCAATAAGGCCAGTATATGTATAGTATATTCTATATAGCACTGTGACTTCCAGGTATGTTATTGGCAGAGCAATAGGTATCACTGACATGCATAATCGTTGGTACTGCAGTTATATGTGCATGGCCCTGTGACAGACAGCCTGTACCTAGGGCAGTACAAGACAACAGCCAGGAGAACATGCTGGCCAGATCCTGACAGTATTGACCACACATGCACATATCTCATTGACCCCCTGCATATTGAGCACATGCAACATGCTTTCATGTGTATTGGGACAGCCCTACTAATCTGGTTTGTGGTGCTGTTTCCCTGCAAACATACATGTTACTGCATTTCTGTAGGTATATGGGGGGCACACTTGTCAACTGTAGACTTTTGCAGAGACTGTGCTGATATTTGCTTTACATTTTGGTTCCATTTACCATATTACTATGTCCTGCCTTTTTGACTACAGGCATATCCGTAAAGAGCACAAGTGAGATTGTAATGGCATACTTGTTACCCTTCAAAGCCTTACTGCAACTGTGAGACCTGCAGTGTTATGACTGTATGGGTCTGTAGGGGGTGATTCAACATTGCTGCCATTTGTGGAGCTTTGCCAGACATTTTTCTCCTGTTTTTTACAGCTGACTTGCTGTGTGGGTCTGAAGGGTGGGTATGGGACCCCACACTAACATCCATGGCTGTGAGCTATGACCCCCCCCCCCTCTGTTAGTTGTCCCTACACATATACTGCTGTGGGATTTGCCACCTTGGGTACTAATGCATAGTGTTAGAAGGCCAGTATTTGGCAGACATTACCTGGTGTCCCACATAGCTGTCAGTTGTCTGCTGCTATCCCAGTAGTCCACCCCATTCCCTTGCATGCATGCAACAATACCATACAAATGCTGCCAGTACATACTGATACATTACTTTACTGCTAAGGCGACTGACTTACCTTGTGCCTGTGGCAGTTGTGTGTACAGTGCTTGAGGGCTGCCTATGTTGGATGCACACAGTACACTATACACTGCCATGTATAGGCAGTGTACTGTGTGTTGGATGCACACAGTACACTGCCTATACATGGTGAGGTACAGGTAGTGTGATATGTGTGTCATCCCTTTTTACCGTGTGTGCGAGAAGAGAGAGTTGTCAGTCCCTGGGTGCCTATAGTGTTAGTGTGTGTGGTATGCATTGCCTCTTTGTCAAGACCAGGCCATACTGGGCATGTCTCTGTCTGCCTACAGGGGCTGGCTAATGAGGTTCCTCGTCTGAGTCCCTCTGCACCTGTGGGGACCTTGGCAATGGTGGGGGGCTGTGTGGCCCTTCCCCATCCTGTTCCTGCTGCAGCTGTTTCCACAGGATCATATTGTGTAGCATGGCACATACTATGAACGTGTCCACATGTGGCTGGAGAGTGCTGCAAGGCTCCATCAGATATGCCCAGGAAGTGGAACCGTGACTTGAGCATCCCAAACATCCACTCTATAATGATCCTAGTTTGTGCGTGTGCCTCATTATGGCATTCTTGCATGGGTATGTGTGCATTTCTGATGGGTATCATCATCCACGGCTCCAGTGCACAGCCAGCATCCCCCACCAGATGGCTATACAGGATGTCCCCCCTGGTAAATCCCTGATACAGCTGTGAGGAATGCCAGATGTGGGAGTCATGATAGTTTCCAGGGCTACCAGCAGAAAATATTCAGGATAATGGCCTGGGCATTGCACAAAACCTAGAAGTTGATGGAGGGGAAGCCCTTGCAGGTTATGTAGACCCTACCCTGCTCACCAGGTGGTGCTTTGAAGTGGAAGTGCATGCAGTCTGTAGCACCCAGTACCTCTGGGTATTCAGCTACATGATGGAGGAGGTGCATACTGCTGGCCAACTCCTCAGAGGTGTGGGGCAAGTATATGTGCTCAATGGCATGTGGTAGCATGGTATCCAGGAACTGGTGGAGTACCCTGTATGCAGATGGTTGTGAGACCCCCATGATGTCCCCAGTAGGTCTTTGGAAAGTACCTGTAGCTAGTATTCTTAAGCCTACACATACCTTAATATCCACTGGGATGGGTTTCCCTCTGTTCATTCTGGCTCTGAGGTGAGGCCGGCACATCTAAACAGGTTGCTAAAGTATGTCCCTGTCCATCCTGTAGAGCTCTACTATCTCCTGGTCATGTAGTCCCTGGTAGGTTACCCTGGGTTTGAACACTCTTCTCCTCCTCCTGAGTCTAAGGTGGTTGTCAGCATTATCCACCTCACCACTGTCAGGCTCCAGCACATACTGATGTTTCAAAGCGATGGCAGCCCCTAGCATTTTTTCAGTTAAAATCCCCAGGTTTATTCCAAAAGTGCAGAGTTTGTGGGAAAAAAACAGATTGAGGGGTGTTTGCATACTTCATAGTGGTGTGCTGCAACTACTGCCTGTGTGATTGGCTACCTATGATACATTCCAGCTGCCAGCTATATTACTCATGTCTTTGAATTGGCCACTGTGAGTGTCAGAGGCATTAGTGGTAATTTCTGCTGTTGCCCTTTTTATAACTTTTTTTACTTATATCTCCTCCCATTTCAGCTATGCAGCCGCCGGCTAGCTGTATTATTGGGTGCTTTCAATGGCCCAGAGTGAGTTGCAGAGTCCCATATTAGTGATTTCGACTTCATTTCTCCTTTATTGTGCTAATGCCCCTTATTTCTTTATTTTTACATCTCCTCCTATTTTCAGCTATGCAGCCACCTGCCAGCTGTAGTATTGGTTGCCTTCAATGGCCCATAGTGAGTTGCAGAGTTCCATATTACTGCTTTTTAGTGCATTTCCCCTGTTCTGCTATTTCCTTTTTTTTCTATAGCTTTCCTGTTTCAGCCCAGGGGTGCTCCGCGCAAACCTGTTGAGCTAGTATAAACAATGCTTTGAAGAAAAGGTTCTGCTCTGGACGTGAACACACTTACTGTTTCTGTGCTTAGCTAAGCACAGCTAAGCTATCTGGGACACTCCCTCATTTAGCAAACCCAGGCAACAGAGCTCCAATGTGCTTACAGCACACATGACACACCCCCTTTTGATGTCATCTAACTCTACTCTTACATGGCACTGTTTCAGCACCTACACGGTTAGGTGCAGTCTGACACTTAGAAAAAATTTGTGATTCAATATAAGTCCCCTCATTAACATACACCACTGCCTTACTCCATAGTCACTGCCTTCACAGTAAGCCTTTCCCCTTAGCAACCACTGTTCCCTGGTATTGTTTTTTTCTGCATGCCATTGACTATAATGGTAAAATGCAGATTTCACATTAACTTGTGATTTTACATTTTTTTTTTATTTTCCCCACTATCCCATTTGCACGGCACTGCATTATGCTTAAACGGCCAAGATCAGCCAAAAAAAATAAATGTTTATTGTTAAAAAAATGAACTATTTTTAATGCCAATGGCCATATATTTGGCCATTGGCATGCCTAATGAATGGAATACATGCTTTATTTGAGGCTGTCATGCCTTCTGTATTCGGCTACTAGACAAATACATTTCTGCACCCTACACTGTCCCTGCACAGAGACCTGCCTACTTCCTGGATCACTAATTCAGCTCATTTGCATGGCTTTCACCAGCAAATGAGCTGATTAGCAAAAGGCAGTGGTGTTTGTGCAGGAATAGTGTAGGAGCGCTCTTGCACGTCCCGGCAGCTCTATACTGAATTGCTTGGTGGACATATTGCATGCAACAGTTCCTGCACTATTCCTGCACATTGTGCAGGGCTTACTGAATCCTGGGGATTGTCTTGTACATATTGCCTTAAATCCCTATCTTTTTATCCAGTCTCCTACAGGTTACTAAGAGGAATCTATGCCTGGCATATTAGACATCCTTGGATCCAGCTCTGATGGACCTTTTGCACAGCCATAAAACAAACTGTATTAGAACCAGTAGATCCAAGGATTTAAATTTTGCTTGTAACATAAATAAGACATGTTGGCGAGACAGATATGTGTCACAGAGGTCCCCATGCTCTGGAACAGGCCCCCATGTGAAGCAGAGTCCATCCCTAAACACATTTAAGTATAACCTTGACAAATGGATGGGAAATCAGAAATTTACCATAGATCTGGTCCCCATGTCTCTGACAGAGGCGGACAGTAATGCCCAAACTAATATAACTCCCTGACATAACATCTAGGAACTTCCTAACTAACATACCATCTCCTAATAAGCATTCATGATACATAGAAACATAATCAGGTTGCATTGCATGGCTAGACTTATAAAGGCCCTAATGTTTATTAGCATGATGTATAGCTATAAGCCTAAATGGGATAAAAATGGAAGCACTGGAGGATTAAATGACCATAGCAATCTTTGGTCAAAACAGGTAGTTGTATTTCCTGCATTTGGTATTTGTTGCATACAACAATATCATGGTAGAGGGCTCTAGATCCAAAAACAATGTTAAAACATTCTAAACAATTATGCCAGTCTTTCTATGTACTTCTATATTGAAAATGCAGCAAATCTAATGTCAGATGACACATTTGTATATGACATCAGCCAGTAATTTCACATAATTCAATATGAACAGATGGAAATATTGGTTGGTGTCTAAACTGTATACAGTGTGCATATGTGTGCGTATATATATATATATATATATATATATATATATATATATATATATATATATATATATATATATAGCGAGAGAGAGAGAAAGAGCTGAGTCTGTATAATTTTATATATATATATATATATATATATATATATATATATATATAAATATATATATATATATTCATACATAAATATAAGGATTTTTTTATAATCTCACAAGTATGCAACAGGTATATCACATTCTGAGCATCTTTGTAATTGTCAAAACTACATTTTTTTGCTGTATTATTCTTTCCCAGTTTGAGATTGAAATTGGTCATTTATTATAAATGCTCTGGACTAGCTTTTTAGTGAATTAAGCTTTATAACTAAATCTGTCATACAGAATAACCATTTTAATTGCTAATAAGAAAATCAGTCATTTTTTAGTGCAATATGAACTATATCACATATTTATAACTTTTCTGATTTTGTAGTTCCTGTGGACTTGGCTGATTTACTATCAAGGGGTTTGTTATTTGTCCCCACTAAGTGTGCCAATTTAGCCCAAAGATTGTTGGACCTTAAGACTTTCACATGTAAGTTGAATTTAAACATTTTATTAGGGAACCACACTAGCCTCAACAGTGACTGTAGAATTTCCAGTGTCTTTAATCCATCTCTGAATGGCACAATGTTATTTTTTTGAAAGATTATGTGAGCTTGATGTTAGGAATTTACTTAATGGTACCTTGAAGCAAAAATCTAGACCTAGCATTTCTGAAGATGACATGAATGCTTTAATGTTGTTGAAAATACAGAAAGACAGAGTGGCTTAAACCCGATAATGGTGGCGGCTTAATTCTTATGAATGAAAATGACTACCATAGAAGAATGTTAAGTATTTTGTGTACTGAGACGTATTAAAAAGTCTTAATTAATCAAGATAATATTGCTCATCAACGTATTAGATCTCTTCTAAATGATTTATTTATTGAAGCTATGATTGATTTAGATACATTTAACTATTTGAACATTACAGCTCTAGTTACCCAAGTGATTTTTGAATTCCCAAGATTCATAAGGATTTGGTTAATTCACCCCTCCGCCTGATTGTTGATGGCAGGAATTGTATAACCTATGGATGTGCTAAGGTTGTTGATTCCAAATTAAAGAAACATTTAATAGAGGAGGCTCAAATATGCCATGATTTTTGTGATTTTTTGGAAACCCTTAATGGGCTGGAATTTAATAGTGAATATATTTTTTTCACTATTGACGTTAAAGATCTGTACACGGTCATCCCTCAGGACTTGGGCATTAGTTGGACCAGGGAATTTTTACATAAGAAAGGTGTCCCTGATGATGAAATTGATCTTATTGAATATTTATTGGACATCATATTGTCAAATAATTTCATTTTGTTTGATGGCAACTTTTATTTGCAAAAGACTGGCATAGCAATGGGGTCTCCGTGTGGTGGAAGTTTTGCCAATAGGGTCATGGCCTATTAGGAGAATGAATTTTGATTCAATAGTGGACTTTTTAAGAAGAATATTTTCTGGTATACCCACTATTTGGAAGAAATTTTTGTCATCTTTAGGGGAACGATAATGTGGTTTCTGAATTTGTTGGATTTTTATCTGGCTTAACCTCATTTCCCAAATTCACTTCTGAATGTAGTACTAACACCATTCCTTTTCTGTTTATTTTATTGACAAAGGATAGAGTAAATGGTAGATATGTGGCCACAATTTTTAGAAAGCCTACATATTCAAATACCTTTTTGTATTTTCTTAACTCCCATCCCTATTACCAGAAAAAGCTGTCGTCAAAGGACAGCTAATGAGAGCTGCCAGAAGGACCTCCCTTGATAGTGATTTTTTGCAGGAGTGTAATCTTCTCAAGGTGATGTTCCTTGCTAGGGCATTTCCACCTTCCCTATTAGAACAACTTATAAATGAAGTGACTAGGAAGAGGGAGTTGGGGTGGTGTAAACCTATTTTGAACAGGAATTTTGCTATATTGGATTCAGGGGATAGGGGTGAAGCGGTTGAATTAGACACTCTGCCTTCTGCAACCCCCAATGCCAATTTTTCTTTGAATTTCAGTACCTCTTTTTCCCTGGATGACAAAATGTCGAGAGACATCTTAAATAAAAATTGGGTGGTTTTCAGCGATAATCCCCTACCTAGACAGAGGGTACCTGAGACCCCAAAAGTGGTCTTTAAGCCTGGTAGCAACTTAAAGAATATACTTGAAAGGAAAGTTAGTGTTACCCTTAATAATAATAGGGGTATGTTTAAGTGTGGCAGATGTTATTTTTGTAAATACATCAATGTTTCAAGTAAGTTTCAGCTCCATAACTGTGCTTTCAACATTTATGGGAAATATAACTGTGACAGTTCGGGAGTGGTTTATCTTGCTAAATGCCAGGTCTGCCTATGTTTTTATATTGGTAAATTGGAGAGGCACCTTAAAAAAAAGGATTTATGAACACCAATACAATATTAGTAGAGGGAACCCTAATAATGCTATTGCCAAACATATCTTAGAAAGCAATGGTCATTATTTCCTTTTTTCTGTTATCTAGCAAGTTAGGATTAATATTAGGGGTGGTCCTTGGTCACTTAGATTAGAGGAGAGACAATTATGTTGGCAATTGAATACCAACGCATATGTTTACCCAGGACTAAATGACCAATGCTCCCTGAAATGTATTTTAAAGCTTAAATCTTTAGAAAGTCATTGAAAATAGGTCTGGTTGTTTAATATGTATGAAACATGTATTACTGAATTTTTTAGGTATTATAGCTTTTATTGTGATATTTTATATATACATTTTTATTTAATAGGTAATATTAGTTTATTATGAAGGTGTGTGGCTTTAAATGACTGTTTGTATCTTATGATGTCATGATTGCTGCCTTATTTAAATATGTATCTGTCTTTTACATTTGTCTGAAGAAGTTCACGCATTTGCTGTTTACGAAAGCACTTACATAAACTTTTTTCTGGATTTTACATCTGCCACTGGTCTTATTTATTGCATATGTCTCCTCCCAAGACTGCTGAGATATTTGGTGCTGATAAGATCATATGTACAGGAAAAAGATTATACTGTCAGTAATGCTCATGATGCTGAGATCAGTAACTGCACTGCCTATGCAATAACTCGGTCACATCACAAAAAACGATGATGCTGGTCAGTTTGTTAAAGCCACAGTGACAGACGTACAAATTAATGTCTGCACAAGTAACATTCCAGTGAAGTTTAGCATTGAGAATACATATTCATGGGTTTTCCAGACTGGAGAGAAATTAATGTATTTCTTTTATACCAGAAACAATTAACTCAGTCTATAAGAGGACTGGAGGAGTGGTTTCAGCCCAGACGTTAAAAGTTTATTGGCCATTTTGGGCTAATTTCTATCTCTTTCATTTCCCTGCTATTAAAACTGCATTTGCGCAGTTTTGAGCGCCGGGCAGCTCTGGTTAGCTAGGGTTAAACTATTCCCAGCTCCACGAAGTCTACTCTTCAATTTTTCCCTTAGAACTAGACAAACGTTCAACTTAAGCACTCAAACCATTCATTTCACAGCCCAGCACTTGCTCAAAACTCATAGCAAGCACTAATTAACCCTAGCACTAGACCCCCCTATACTGTTCAAAAGGACAAGGCTCTCTATTCGTCCCTACCAGCCAATCAGTAAAACAGCTCACTTTGCCTATTCAGGCATGTCCAAAGGGCAGTTTCAGGTGTACTCTTTAGTCCAACTGGTGAATCTGGGCATTTTGAGGCAAGGTTACAACTGCCTCATATACACAGACAACCCTCTCCTCCTACCAACAAACATTAATATATGCGAGAGATGCAATTATACAGCCAAACTGGAGGCTAAGCTCTCTCAACCCAAGACTGGAAAAGACAGTCAAGAGAAGAAGGAAAATACTTGCAACACACCACCAGTCTCACATAGACCTACTAAACCAACACCGGCAAATAACACACATAAATACACAACAACATACTCGGAGGCTCTAAATAAAAATCTACAAAAGGAAGAGAAACCTCCAAAGCAGACACCCAAGCAAACTCCACACCCCATCACAAACCATGAAACACATACTTCACATAATCAGTGTGCCATGCAATCACAGCCCTTAAGGCAAAATAACATACCCAACACACTAGTAATAGGCGACTATAGTCAGGCACATTGATGTCCCACTTACTAGACTGGACAAGGAGAAGGTTACTGTCAGCTGCCTGCTGGGTGCCAGGATCCGCCACATAACTCAAGTACTCAGGTCACTCCAGAACAAGTACAAATATGACTCTGTCATTGTCCATGTTGGTGTGAATGACCTGAGATGCACCTCCCTGGACTACATGAAAAGAGACATGGAAGAGCTCTCTGATCATGTAGCCCAGGCTGGTAGGACCCTGACCCTGAGTAACATCCTGCCCTCATCAAGAATGATGCCACAGTATAAAGAAAAAAATATCAATTTCAACAATTGGCTAAGTTTCTGGTGTCATTCAAAGGGGATCCAGTATCTGTCCACCTGGGATGACATGCTCAACAAGCCACATTGCTTCACAAGAGATGGCTTGCAGCTGTCACCCTTATGATTTTAAATACTGGCCAAGGCTTTTGCCGCCACCATAGTGCCTTTTTAGGCAAGGTTCAAAAGACAAACCCACCACCGTAAATAGCACAAGTAGCCAAAAACTAAGGGTAATGCTACTCAACGCCAGAAGTCTAAACCTCAAAATGCACGCACTCAAGGCACACATCAGTATGGGGATCATCGATATCTGTGCAGTAACAGAAACCTGGTTTAAGGGTCCACAGAGCACCCCAACACTACCAGGCTATAACTCATACCATACTTTTCGGCCACAGAACCTGGACCAAAACACAAAAGGTGAGGGTGTATCCATATTCATCAAGGATACCCACACCTCCAAGTTAGTGGCACAGCACAATGCCTCAGAGATCATCCATGTGCAACTAACAATGGGCAAAACTGTAATTCAAATTGTAGCTTGCTACAGATCACCCACCATGACCCAAGACCCCCATTCCATGTTTCTGGAGACACTGGAAAATATGAAGGTCCAACCAAATGCCCTAATATTGGGTGATTTCAATTACCCAAACATTAACTGGGAGAATTACTCAAGTACTAACTCCCTTACCCAGCACTCCCTAGAATTTACAAACTCAAATGCCCTGGATCAACTGGTCAAAACCCCCACCAGAGGTGACAACATATTGGACCTGGTCATCACCAACATGGGTACATCAGAGGTCAACCCCTCGCTGGTTAGATCAGACCATAGACTAATCACTCTGGATATCCACATTCCACCCCCACCCCCAATCAAGGAAACCACTGTGAAAAACTTTTCAAAAGCAAACTTCATGTTACTTAAGACCGAGGTAGAAAGGTTTACAGCCCCTGTGTTAAAGATCAATGCTGTCCAAGCTGCTGAATCCCTTTCAAATGCACTCTATGAGCACCTGCAAGAATGCATGGATGTGCTATCCCAAGCAAAACCAAGACTCACTCCTCCATGAAAAGGAAACCAGTCTGGTAGACCCCTGTCATAAACAAGCTATACAAGAGAAGGAGGAAACTAGTACAGAAAATAGTCAAATTCCAAGAAGGAAAGACATCCCTGATCAGTATCAGCAAGAAACTATGATCCCTCATAAAATCATCCAAGTCTAGCTTAAAAGAAAAATTGCCAAGGACTCCAAAGATAACCACAAAGCATTCTTTAGCTATGTCAAGAACCTAAGTGGAAACTCTCAGATCTGCTCTGAGTTAGTGCAGAACGGCACAAAATACACTGAACTGACTGATATTGCCAATATTCTGGCAGACAGGTTTAGTGCAAACTTCTCCCCCCTCTCATCCCCTATAGGGCCCATAACCATACTAGAGGAATGTAGAGCCCCGGCCATCACTGACACATAGATTAAAACACTCCTATCCAAAGCCAAAAACACAGCTTCAATGGGACTGGATGGTGCCCCAGGCTGTGTCTTACACAAACTCCAAAATGAACTAACCCCTCACCTAAACACACTGTTCAAACTCAGCCTCTCTACAGGCTATGTACCCATAGAGTTATGCACAGCAACAGTTATCCCAATCCACAAAGGTGGAGCCACAATGGACCCCACAAACTATTGCCCTATAAGCATGACTAGCCTGGTCTGCAAGGCTATGGAGCGCATCATCATGGAACTCATTAACAGAGACATTGGGAACCTCCAAACATTGGACCCTACCCAGTTTGGCTTTGTTAAGGGCAGATCATGCCTCCTAAACCTGGTGGACTTCTTTGAGACAGTTACCAAGGCTTTAGACGAGGCTTTTTCTCAGAAGTACAGGCCAACATGGGAGGACTTTGGCTGGCAAAGTTTGCAGACGACTGCAAACTGGGCGCCATAGTGGAAAGTGCATCGGACACGGATATCCTTCAGAAGGGACTCACGGAAACAGATAGCTGGTGCCAGAGCCATGGCCTGAAGTTAAACACCAAAAAATGTATAGTCATACCCTTCGGGAAAAACAAGGTAACCCCAAACTACCATATAGGTGGCAATCCACTAAGCACAGAAGAGGTTATCAGGGACCTGGGGACCCAGGTTGACAGTGGCCTTTCTTTTGACACTCACATTGCTAAAGTGGTTAGAAAGACCTTCTACATTGCCCAGCTGATCATGAAGGGATTCACAACCAGATCTAGTGAGGTCATTGTTCCCCTGTACTCTTTACTTATCAGACCAATGATCGAGTACAATGCCCCATTCGGGATGTATCTCACCCGACATCTGCAGCAATTGGAGAGACCCCAAAAGTTCCTCACCAAAAGGATAAAGGGACTCCAAAATCTGTCATATGCTGCCAGATTGAAGAAACTCCAGCTCTATTCAGTCGCATACCGTCTGCTCAGAGGTGACATGTGCCTGACATACAAGGCCATGTCCAACCCGGAATTAATGGACATGCTCCACCTCAAAAAATCCAAATCCACCAAAACCACTAGAGCAAGTGACTTAAACCTTAGCACGGATATAAATAGGACGTGTTGGAGGGATAGATTTATCACTCAGAGACTCCCTGTGCTGTGGAATAAAATCCCGGTCCATGTGAGGCAGAGCACCTCGCTGGCTCTGTTCAAGAGAAATCTTGACCTGTTGATGGGAGATCGTAGGTTTACCCCGGGAATCATCTCTGTGTCACTGCTGGACAGAGGCACAACAAACTAATGGGCACAGTATTTTTTCATATAAGGGGTGGCGTAAGCCACAAAGATCTGGGCTAGGCTTATAAATGCCTTAGGGCATGTAGCCTAGTATAAACCTATGAACCTATAAACCTATGAAAGGAGGTCCACACAGCCTACCTAGACCTCACAAAGTATTTCGACACCATTCCCCATTCTGGTATTATAGACAAGCTCACCAGCCTGAAAATAAACCCCTACATCACAAGATGGGTTGCCAATTGGCTCATGGATAGAACCCACATGGTGAGAGTTGCAGGCTTTAGGTCTGACTCTAAACTGGTTACAAGTGACGTCACCCAGGACTCAGTCCTGGGACCCCTCCTGTTTGGTATATACTTCTCAGAGGTACAGGCATGCACAGGAGGAATATGGCTGACGAAGTTTGCAGATGACTGCAACTGGGGGCCATAACTGACTCTCCAGCTGATACAGACATCTTCCAGAATGGTCTCACTGAGATGGATACCTGGTGTCAAAATCATGGCCTCAAGCTAAATGCCATAAAATTGCATAGTCATCCCCTTTGGAAAAAACAAAGTACCCATGAACTACCACATATGTGTTAGTCCCCTAAATACAGAAAATGTAGTAAGGGATCTGGGGACCCAAGTAGATAGTAATCTCTCCTTTGATAATCATATTGCCAAGGTGGTTAGAAAATCCTTCTATGTGACCCACATAATCAAAAAAGGGTTGGCATCTATTACAAAAGAGGTTATTGTGCCCCTCTTCTCATCACTCATCAGACCCATCATAGAGTACAACGTCCCATTTGGGATGTACCTTACAAGACACCTGCAACAGCTGTAAAGACCACAGAAGTACCTCACCAAGAGGATTACTGACCTCAAACAGATGCCCTATGCAGCCCGACTGAAGAAACTCCAGCTGTGCTTGTTTGCATACCACTTACTCAGAGGTGATCTCTGCCTGACACACAAGGCCATGTCCAACCCAGAATTGATGCACATGCTCCACCTAAAAAAAAAAAAAAAAACAAATCCCCAAGAGCGACATGCTCTTGGGATCTAAACCTCACCACAACAATAAATAGGACTTGCTGGAGGGATAGATTCCTGTCCCAGAGACTCCCCATGCTTTGGAACAGGATTCCAATCTACATTAGGCAGAGCCCCTCCCTAACACTCTTCAAGAGGAACCTTGACGAGTGGAAGGGAAAGAGAAAATACCCTGGGGATCACTGCAGTTGCTCTGTTGGACAGAGGCACAGGGAATTAATGGCTCTGCTGGGCAGAGGCACCAGGAACTAATCTAAGGGGGTGGCAAAAGCCAACACATTCTGGCTAGGCTTACAGATGCCCTCGGGCAGATAGCCTAGTACTTACCTATGAATCTATGAACCTATAAGACAGTTCGATATTGTGGGAAAGGATCCAAGCAGTGCAGTGTCTGAGTGTTGTTGCCTCAAAACAAGAGGTTCTGAGGTTAGGTTCTCAGCTGTGCTGCCTTTTCTGTGCGGATAACATGCACTCCCTGTGTATTTGCTTGATTCTGTAAGTGTTTCACTTTCCTTTCACATTCCACAGATATGCAGTAGTTTAACTGGACACTCTAAATTGGACATTGGCACAAGTGTGCATGCATGTGTGTGGGTGTGGTATGGAAGAATAACCATGGCAGAGATAACCAGTTAGTATTGTGAACACTGACTCTACAAGATGGTCAGTGTTGATGTAACACTTAAACCCATGAGCAAAAATTTGAAAATGCTGTATATGGATTGATGGATCCTGTGAGGGATCCATTGAAAATATTCTTGCAAGCTAGAGAGTGGGAGAGAGAGAGAGACAGAGAGAGATGGTGCTGACAAAAGTAAATGAAAGGCATCCTGTACTGTCAGCAGAAATGTATCCCTCCCACAATGAGCAATATCCCATCTTTTCCATTTTTCAAGACTTAAATAACATTTTTTTTATCTTCTGATCACCACATTGCCACTGTGGCATATCTCATTACTAAGGGTTTTGCATCCAGGAAGAAAAAGGTCATTGTCTCTCTCTACTCTTCCCTCATTAGGCCAATCATTGAGTACAATACCCCATTTGGCATGTACCTCACTAGACACCGGTAACAACTGGAGAGGCTGCAAAAGTACCTCACAAAGAGAATCCTAGGCCTTAAACACTTGTTCTATATGGGCAGACTCAAAAAACTCCAACTATTCTCTGTCTCATATCACCTAAATAGAGATGATCTCTGGTTGACTTACAAAGCCATGTCTGACCCAGCTCTGTTAGAAATGCTGCCTCTAAAGAAATCCCAATCCCTCCACACCACACGCTCCAGAGACCTTGACCTCATTACTAAAATCAACAGAACATACTGGAGGGACAGTTTCATAACCCAGAGATTACCCGTGCTATGGAATAGACTTCTCATACATGTCAAGCAGAGGACCTCGCTGACCCTCTTCAAGAGAAATCTTGATGAGTGGATGGGAAATAGAAAATTTACTCCAGGGATAACTCCAATAGCTCTTCTCGACAGAGGCACTGGGAACTATGCCAGGGTAATCCTATGGCTAGGCTTGTAAAGGCCCCAGGGCCATTAACCTAGTATACATCTATGAAGTTATGAACCTATATAACCAGTTGCATCATAATGCATTAGATTCGTTGCCATAGAAATGAAAACTTAAGCCAGCTGGTTTGTAGTATCCCAAAGTCTGATCTACTAATTTTTTGAATGCCACCCCCCAAAAAAAAAAAAAAGAATTAGAATCAAAAAGAACTAATGAAAACTGGGATTTCACCCACTCAGGTACTATGGTCCTGATATTAGAATTACCTCAATGTCCCCGGATGTGGGGATCATTTCCCCATATAAATCATTTCAGTTTGCAGCTTTCTGTGTTTTCAGTGAATACAATTTTAATCAACTTCACCTACTGAAATAACATTTTCCTTAGAACCACTGTGTGCTTTTGTATGCATGCACGTGTGTGTGTGTGTGTGTGTCTGTGTGTGTGTGTGTGTGTGTGTGTGTGTGTGTGTGTGTGTGTGTGTGTGTGTGTGTGTGTATGCCTTTGTCTCTTTTTGCACTTGTATACGTCATCCCCAAATCCCATCCTTCATCAACTGGCTTTCAATCAAGTTCAGAATTGTTATGTACAATTCATGGAGTCCGGTCAATTGATTTGCCCCCCAGAATGACCCATGTCACAGCTCTTTTCAGTCTTTGCTTTGTGCTGAATCTTGACCCCTGCATGATCATGTTTGTTGCGTGTTCATCTCTAACACATATATGAAGAAGGCTTAGGGTCTCATTTAGATGCCTTAATATACAGACACCCATCAGGATGGATAACAGCACATTTAAATATAAACAAACCCGTTAACAGACAGAGCTTACATACACACATGCTTACATCTCAACAGCTAAGTAAAAAATAGCAGTCAGACTTGCACATGCTTAGTATTTATACATTTGTGCAAGCCCTTGGATAGTTTCTTAAAGGTATATACATATATATTGATCTACATCCTCCCTCTTAAAAAGATTGCCTTTTATACAAAACAATATCAGAATTAGGCATGCATTACTATACACATCAGAAACAAAACACAATGTTAATGTCCAAGTTGCTTCATATCTGTTATAGTGTTAAGAGATTCAACCATATCTCGTAACATATCAGTTGGGACCAAATTTAGCAACAGGGGCAGTCTGCAGTGCACAACTCGTATCAGGAACTTCTGGATTCATCACAGGAACAGGAATGTCCTCTGGAACTTCTTCTGTAATTGGAGCACGAGACAACTCAATCTGGGATAAAGAGTCTTTCTCACAGGTTACGTGCTGTAGTGTAGGCTTAGACACCAGCCTCAAATGCTTCCAATTCCACCTAAAGATTGCTCTACCTGAATCCAAAATGTACGATCTTGGCTCTGGACTAATATTCTTCACAACACCAATCCGATCATAACCTTTGGACATTTGCATCCTTACTACTTCTCCCTCTTGTAATGGATTGAGCATTTTTCTGGTCTTATCATAGTAGGACTTCTGGGCTAAGCACTTTTTCAACAGATTGGCTTTCACTAACCTGTTGTTCTTGACACATGGAACCAATTATTGACTACTGATTGGTAATCTGGTCCTGGTTTGTCTCAACAGAAGTCTCTGAACAGGTGGACCAAGATGTTTATCTCAAGGAACATTTCTGAGATTCAAGAGATTCAGGAAAACATTACTATTGTCTCATTTTGACTTCTCTGTTAACTGCTTTGCACTTTAGACTATGCATTCTGCCAAACCATTTGACTGTGGGTACTCTGGATTACTTGTGATATGAATAAAGTCCCATTCCTCAGCAAATCTTTTGAACTATTAGCTTGTAAACTGCGTGCCATTGTCAGAAATAACTTTGTGTGGACTATCATTGACTGCAAAATGATGCTTCATATTAGTAATGACAGTACTGGATGCTAGATTAGGAAGTAGGTCAGTATTGAACCAATCAGAGTAATAGTCTATTAACACCAAATAATGTTGACCATTCCACTCGAAGATGTCTGTGGCTACTGTTGATGAAGGTAGTTCCAGAATCTGGTTAAGATGAAGTGGTTCCTTCTGTTGATGAGGCTTTGTACTATTGCACACTGAACAAGATGAAAGTGCTCTCTCAATGTCTTGTGACATAGAAGTCCAAAATGCTAGCCCTCTCGCCCTTCTTTTGGTAGATTTGTTTCCTGGGTGACCACAATGCAAGATAGTAATGTACTCTGGTTGCAAAGACTTTGGAACAATTACTTTCAAACCTTTTATTATACCTTTGTTAGACAAAATCACATCTCTGTATGGAAAATGTATATCCAAGAAAACAGTCGAGTCCAAATAGGCTGTGCAAACTTATATTCTATAAAAACAAATAAAATGATCATAAAACTGTAAGTGCTTTTTGAATAACCCTTCATCAGGCAATATAACAGCATTCATGATATCTCTTTAAAAACATTTTGAAAAACACATTTTGAAAAACACAACTACCAATCATTTCACTACCCTCCTTTTCCTAAGGGCTGGTCTTAAAGGTATAAAGGTATTTAACCCTGGTGGATGGTCTGCTCCTAGCTCTATAGTCCAGTGTAATTCATTACATTCTGTAAAATTCACTATACCCCCCTTACTCATATGAGTGACCTGTACTACCATGAATTTGAAAGTATGTGTTGGATTCTTAGAAATATGCACATATAAAGCATTGCATTCATCTTTTTGTCTGATACTGTACAAATGATGTTGTATCCTAATTTCCAATTTGCAGTTAGTTTTCCCCACATAATAACTGGGGCATGACTGACATATCGCTAAATATACCACATTTTCCATTTGGCAATCTACAAATAACTTGAAAATATATTCCTTTTTATTTATGGGATGAACAAAGCTATTCTTAGTACTAATCACGAAGCAAGTCTTACAGTGCCTACAAGGAAAGGTGCCTGTTCTATCTGATATTAACCTTATTTTATTTCTCATTCCTGGTTCTTGCAGGCACTTTGTTTTTATGGAATAAAAGTTTGTACAGCCTGTTTGGACTCAACTGTTTTCCTGGATATACATTGCTTTTTGGCAAATGAGTCCTTAAAGAGAGGAAGAGAGAGTTTGTATATTTTGTATGGAAAATAAGATTGCACTTCTTGAGGTAAACTAGATTGCCATGACAGCCATCCTTGATTAATAAAGTGGTTGATCTTTTGTAAACCTGGATCGGTGGCTGTGTGATCTCTCAACTCATCAAGATGTGTGGAAGAAAAATTTCTCACTTCCATGACTTCAAAATCAAGGTTCTCATTCTCGTTCTGTTCTACAGTATTTCTGGGTGATCTGGACAATGTTATCAGCAAGATAAAGAAGTTTGCCTTTCTTGTAGACAAGATTGAGATTGTATTTTTGCAATCTCAGCACCATACTTTGCCATCTGACTGGAACTGAATGCATCGGCTTCCCCAAGATAATGACTAATGGTTGGTGGTCCGTTTCGATCTGGATAGGTCTACCATAAACATAATAATGGAACTTCAAACATACAAACACAATTGCCAAAAGCTCTTTCTCGATCTGGGCATACTGCATCTCAGTTTGGGTAAGAGTTCTCAACGTACAGGCAACAGATTGATCCTCTTGTAGAATGAATTCACCAAGATCAAATTTCGAAGTATCACAGGAAAGTGTAACTGGTTTGTGAACATCATAGAATCTGAGCATTCGTGGACTAGCAATTCTGTTTCAGGACATCAAATGCTCTTTGTTGTTGCTCTAACCAGGACCAGGATATATCTTTATGTGTCATTTCTCCAAGTGGTGCCGAAAGTTGGCTCAAGTATGGAATGAACATGCCTAGGTAGTTGGCCATGCCAAGAAAACGTTGCAGGACTTGAACATTGTCTGGAGCTGGTATCTCAAGAATGGCTGTTTGCTTTGAAAGGTCTGGTCGTAGGCCTGTACGAGTAAACAAATGACCAACATAAATAACTTCTTGTAGCCTGAACTTGCATTTGTGTGGATTGAGCTTAAGATTCACTTGACATGCCTTTTCTAGCATTAGTGAGGTTTCTGTCATACTCTGCTTCATTACAACCTCTTACTAGTATATCGTCTACTATAATAGCACAAGGATAACCAGAAACGATTTGCTGCAGTGCTTGTTGAAAGACTTCACTATCAAAATTTATCCCAAATGGCATTCTCAAAAACCTGTACCTCCCAAAAAGAGTACTAAAAGTAGTGAGCAATGGTGATTTTTTTGTCAAGCTGAACTCTTTGCATCTAAGAAATAAAAAATAGTGGCTTTTGGCACTGAAGCTGCAACTTCTTCAACTGTGTGCATTGATTATGAGTTTTTTTAGTGCTTTGTTCAAATCTCATGGGTCAGTCCATATTCTGATGTCGTCTGAGCTTTTCTTGTGAGCTACCACCATGGAAGATACCCATTCAGTTGGAGTTTCATCTGGATAAATCACACATTGTTGCACCATTTTATCTAACTCGGGTTTGACTCTGTCTTGCATAGCTATTGTAACTTTATGTGCTGGCTTGAGAACTGGACTGACCTCTGTGTCTAACTTCATGGAGTACGCAATTGGAAGTTTGTTTAGTTTGTCTTCAAAAAGATCAGCATAGGTAGAAAAAATCTGCTCGGCAAAATTAGAGTAGTGTTTTTTTAAGCTAACATGGTGGATGTCTTAAATAAATGAAAACAGTTGCATTTTCAAACTGTCTCTGAACCCTAATAATGACTCGACATGCCTCTTGAACACATAAAATAACAAGTCGTAGTTTCTTCCAGCAGAGTAACATGAAAGCACTACTGAGCCTTCAGTCTGAATCTCTTCATCTCCATAAGCAACAAGCTTCACACACCTTGCCAAATCAAGCCTTTCACATGACACACTCTAGCAAATGTTTCTGCTGACATAACATTGCACTTGGAACCTATGTCAACTTTGAGCTCTATGAGTTTGTCATTTATCCATTTAGTGCAAAATACTTTATTCTTTGCCCTTAAATCTACTGCACTGACTGCTTCATGAAGCACTGACACACCATCAACATAAAGAGTAGAACTGCAACTGTCTAACTGATCAACTCATTTCTTAAAATGTTCCCTTTTAATAAAAGAACGTGGGCCTTCTGATTTACAAAATCTTTTGAAGTGATTCCATTTATTGCATTTGTGGCATTGTTGACCAAAAGCTAAACATTTCACTCTTTTGGATTCATCACTTCCTCCACAATTACAACAGTTGGCAATGAAACTAGATCGGGGCCCATGCTTTGAATTTGCTGACTCACTCATGCTTCACTGAGATGGTTTACCTTTACATTGTCAATCCCAATATGGGTGAAACAACTTCCGCGAATACCGAAGTGCGAATGTCTCCAATGTCGAATTCCACATAAGCAAATGGCAAAACCTCGTCCCTTTTTGACCCATGGTAGCACTGGTGTGGAGGTGTGGCGTGGCTGGAAATGTCGAAGCTCGACATAATTTCAACATTTAACAATTTTCGTGGTTTCGGTTCACTTAAATGGTTCAATTAAGTGGCCGGTCGATCATGTGTGAACGACGATATAAAGGTAAACCCACTGAGACTGTGCAATTTCCAGAGTTCACTTAGAACTTGCTAGAAAGTTCTAGGATTTACCAGTGAGTGCTGCAGGGGTTACAGTTGCTGCCATGTGCCTGGGCCTGTTTCTCTTAACCACGTGCTGCATACTATCAACATGAGCTTTATCACTATGCCTTCTAGAGCTATTCTCATTTGTAAGCATATTTGCAGGCTTTTCTGTGAGCTTGTATATCCCACATATCTCAGTGGCCTTATTCAAAGTTAAATTACTGTCACGAAGAAAAATGTTTCTCACAGTGTTAGATTTTATGAATATAAATCTGAAATTAATTATGTTGTAAATATGCTGAAATAAAAGGCTTGCTTAAATGCAGAAACAAAGTTTAAGTAAAATGTGATCAGCAGTCATACTAAATGACCATGGCTTGGAAAAGGAATCTGCTGAATGGACATTCTTCCCTTACAGACTCAAAATAGGATGTATGCAAGAGCAAAAATGCAAAATCTGCTTTTTAAGAACAATGACATGTTATTCTGCATGGAAAAACAGGATGACAGATGTTTTTATACAAAGATCCAAATAAAATACAGGATGTTCACACTGTCAGAAAAGTTGATCTCTGACAATGTGTTTTCTCAAAAATATGTTTTTCTTCATAAAAAACAGGATATGCTTATCAGCATTGACATAAGAACACATGTTTCTATACACAGATTCAAATAGAATACAGGACAATGTGTTTCCTCAAAATATGTTTTTCTACATGGACATCAGGACACTGTTACAGGATATTCACACTGTCAGAAAAGCTGGTCTCTTACAAGACATTGTTAAACAAGGAAGTTTAGTATTGTTTCTACAGGATAAGCAATTCTCCAAAATATGTTTATGCATGACTAAAAAGAGTATATAAAGAGCTGTATAAATCCAGTTGTTTAGGGATATGGTAGGAACACATTTGGTGTTCTGAGGTAAATGTTATATCTCTCACATCATCTGTACTATATGAGAAGTAAAGTTGGAACAGTACTTTTAAGCTGCAACGTGGTTTCGTTTGATTTATTATAAAAAGTTATTTGTTACTGCTCTTTAAAGTTGATGCTGCAAAGTATATTCTCTCATCAGTGTATATTCTGCAAGTTTCTGTATGCAACAGACTGTGAATGCAAATATAATCAGACTTTGAATTTTAGCAAGAATCCAGCCAGCAAGACTGAGTGTCTTAAGAACACTGCAGATCCATCACACCAAGCAAGAAGCAAGTAAGAGCCATATAAATTTTTTCAATGGCGAGCCAGGCAGGAGTGACTAGCTCCATGTAATTTTTTTCAATGGCAAGCTAGTCTGCATTTGAACCTACAATCTGCATTCAAACACAGGAGGAGTGATGGTAAGCCCTGCAGAGGGTCACTTCAGTTAAATTGCAGTAACTAACATTTGTACGTATGTGTCAATTCTGAACAGAAGTATTCCAGTTTATGCAGTTTGCAGTAGTAAAGTTTTTTAGACGTCTACAATCCGGAGTGAGACTAGTTCAAGAAATTCGCAGTGCCATAAATTCTTCAAGAAAAGGGGGATATCCACTAGCCCATCAGTCCACTACCTGTTGTGCTTTCCCAGCTTCTCAAGTGACTTTGAAAAATTTCCAGCCATCTGCAATAGCAGCCTGATCACCTGTTTTCTTGCTAACTGGTAAGACTTTTTTCTGTGTCACATATTTAGTGTGGATGATGTTAAAGCAGTTTGTATATTCTTAAGAGAGTTTTTATATTCTTAAGACAGTTTGTATATTCATATATAGTTTCTGTATTCCTAGACAGGTTGTATATTACTAGATAGTATGAATATTATTTATAATTCATGCAGGAGTAAACCAAACTTTAGTAAATTGCTATGTTGGTATACACAGCACATTAGTAAATGTAAAACCTTATTAGGGCAGGTTGATAGTAAGGCATTATGCAAATGTATTACAATATTTGACTGGTATCTCAAAGAAAACCATGTGAAATATGACAAATGTTTATTGTGTGCTTCAACAAAAACTGCATTTTGTGTATTATGTCATAAAATAATATTGCATCATATTGCTAAAAAATAGACTGTAAAGACAGATCTGAAGAATTAACTAAGGGTAAAGTGTTTCCATTACATTCTGATGTTGAACAGTTATGTCCTGTCACCACATGTGAGTCAAATCAGTTACTGATAGAACCCTTAGTACATTTTATTACAAAGGAATGTAGTAAACTTCTAAAAGACAGACACAATGAGTTCAGGAAGCTTAGACAAGTTATACACACAGCTTTTCAAAAGTGCATAGGAGTTTCAAATTCAGCAGAACAGCTTACTAAAGAATGTCAGAAAAACCATGCAACATCACAGGAAATTCAACAGAAGTTCCAGGATAAAGAAAATAAATTAGCTGAACCTACAGAGACTGGGAACTTCCTGCATACACAGCTAATCTGTGCAAAAGAAATATATTTTATAATATGTTTATGTTTTGAAAATGGTTAAACATACATGGTAGGATAGTAGGATCTGATGTCTGGACAAATCATTCTTAAATGTTTTACTTTCATTCAGTTAAAGCAAGACATCTATCAGTACTACAGTAAAGTAAAGCATATGAATGCCATTCATTAGCATAGTCAAAAGGTAAACAAAACTGTTCTAGTGTATAAAAATTAAATAAAAATAGTTAATAAGAATAAAAATTTAAAGTCACAAGACTGACATGCTTGTATAAAGATATACAGATACAAGACAGACATGCATGTGTGTTCTTTTCATCTAGAGTACATCTGTTATAATACACAAGAATAACAGGCAGACAACAGCAAATATAAATAATATAAATATAAATGTGTTGGTTAAACTAATATCTATTTTGTTTTTTACAATTTGTTTATAATTATATAGTAACACCAAACAGTTAAAGTTCTGAATTTTAAAAATAAATAAAATCACAGATGGTATTATTCAAACAGTTTTTGTAAAATTAATGGCAGGACAGTTAAATAGTTAAATAATTAAAAAAAAAAAATACTGAAATCCATGTAAGGTAATTATAAAATTATGTCTATTTATGTTGTATAAATGCATAGTTATGCAAATCACAATCACATTAAAGGAAAAATGCTAAAAGAATTAACTATAGTTTACAGAGTATGAAATGTGAGCTCAGACCTTCCTAGACTGAATGAATAGTTACAGGAAATGCTGGAAAGATAAGATAAACAACAAGACTGATTGCCAGGCAAGTAGCTTGAGTTTTTCTAAAGCATCATTGTTATTAAAACATAATTGTTAAAATATTTACAGGCAACACTATTTGGTAATTGTAATAAAATGCCACAATTGTGCATGGATGTCACTTATACTCTGTTTGCAAGTAAATGTTAAAAGGACAAAAAAAAAAAAAAAAAAAAAAAAAACTCAGTTGTATCAAGTACAGCCAGGGCTATAGTATATATACAGTTCAAATCAATTGTGCAGGAGAATGTAAATGCCTACTAGTGGTAGTAAACAGCAAAAGCTTTATAAAAAATTATCAAATCAGACAGAAGTTCATAATTTAATAAAATAAATGTATAACCATAGTGTTAGGCTAACATACATTCTATTTTCACAGCATAGGGCAGGTAAACAGTGCTGAAGTACTACAGGGGGAGGGGTACTTTCTCAGTTTTACACTGACTGTATAAGAGGGAGGGGCACTTTCTCAGTTTTACACTGACTGTATAAACAGACTGTGACAAGGGTCTGAAATAAAGCTACATAAAAATAAATAATAAGGGTCTAAAATAAAGCTACAGGAAAAAATATCTCATTCCTTCTTGACAATACTCTTTTAGGGAGAGGAAAAACAGGTATTAGTGTATTAGAAATACTGGTAAACTGGATTAAACCTGACAGGATAAGATATTTTACAAGTTGTTAATAGCTATCATAATGGTTATTGTTTTATTGTTTAGAAAAAACAAGAGATGATTTAAAATTGATTACAGCTATACAAGAGAGAATAAAGATATGCAAAAATGCATAAATGTTTCTAATAGCAAGAATGGTCACTATTTTTAATAAGTTTTTGGCAAAACAATGTTGGTATAAAAAGCATGAATATTTTTAATAATTGTTGAATATGTAGTTTAAAATAACAGGACATATGGATTTGGTGTCAATTCCACTAGATATTTCTAAAGAGACAAACATTTTCGAAGATTTTGCTTAATATTAATGTTATTAAATTTGTAAGATTAGACTAAATGTACTTTTTAGTCTTTGTATGTACAAATGCAGAAGAATTCAGTACAAATGAAATTAATGTCTAGTAATAAATATGTGTGAAAAACCATATTTAAAGAAAACAATGGGTCCAAGATACCTACTAGATTGAAATGCATAAAAAGCAAACACTCTCCCCGGGATTCATGAACCTTGCGCCAGGCGCCAGCATAGCGTCGGCGTTATAACGCCAAATATGGCTGCTGAGCTATTCAGGTATGAATGAATTCCACGTGCACTACCGGCATGCGCCGGACCGTCCCCGCCCCCGGCGTAGGTATGCAAAACACACTGTGTGCGGTATTGCACCATGCAAATGAGGGCAAATAGCGATCCACGAAGTGGCGCAGGCGTAGCGTAGAGACGGCAATGTAAACCAAAAAAAAACGGTTTACATTTACCCAAACATACCGGAGGAGTAACGGAAGGCTGTCAAAGTCAGGTATCATATAGGTGCAATATGCCAATGTGGAAAGGCACCGAGAATGTCCAAAGAAAATCTGCACAAAATGTAAAATGACATAAATGGCACGTCGTAGAAAGAACAGCAGACCCGGGATATGTGCACAGAAGTTGCAAAGCAATGAAATAATATGACAATGTCCTAAAAGAGCAGTATAACGCACATCAGCTGCACAGCCACCACACACCATAGTATGTATGTAAAGCTTCAACCCCAGCGCAATGGTTGTCAAGGAGTGGTGGCGGTGTTTGGCGCCGTAACCATGTATTAGTAGTCAATTCCATGCAAATGAGGCAGATAATAGTGAATGTAAAAGCGGCACCGGCGTAAGGATGGAGCAAACGGCGTAGCGGTACAACACCGAGGAGTGGCCTACACGAGATACATGTCAACCACAGAGGGGTGTGCCACTGTAGGAGGAAGGATATTGGAGGTCAGCAAATCTGGGCTGTACAATGCACATCACAGCATCAGGACTGGCGTGTTAGGAAATAGATGCGCTGAGAGTACAGAATGCACGTACAGATGCATGTGCACGAGGATGACTACGTTCCCTAAACCAGTCATGTGACGGCCTCACCGTCAACAACCACGGATATAGGAAGGTAATGTGGAGAATACGAGGAAATGCGGAAGCAGTGTAAATGGAGCCGTAATGAGCAATCAACACCAATCAATGCAGGAAGGGCAAACGCCGGCACCTGATAACTCTGCATGCAGACTCCTGCATAACGGGAAAGGGGAGGCATATGAGTGCAAAGATAGTAGGGGATGTAGTAGAAATGCAAAGAGCAAAGAACCGAAATAGCACAGCCAAGTACAGAGGTAGCATAACTGCGGCTGCAGATAAAATGCATCATATGCCATGTGCCTGCAGGATGCAGTAATGTAAGATGCAAGGCGAAGGCAATGCAGGCAACTGTAATGTAACACTACAGGCAGTACCGTTGCAGTTGCAACCGTAAAACCACGGAAATAATCCATGGATACGGCTGCACAGACACACCCAATGACATCACCGGGTATACAGCACAACAGTATTAAATGTGAATGCACACAATACACAGCACGATTTCCCAAACACCGCACCGTAGGGTGTAAACAGACGGGGAATTTTAATATGTATATGCTGGGTGCCGCCGTGGCCGTGATGCATAGGTATGTGGCAGAGACAGACGGAGTTGCGGAGGGTGGTGCCGACAACTACCGTAGGCCTCACAGGAGAAGGAGAGTGTTCAGACCAAGGGTGACCTACCAGGGGCTGCGAGACCTGGAGATAGTAGAGCGCTACAGGGTGGACAGGGACACGTTACAGCAAATAGTGGAGCTGTGCCGGCCGCCTGAGAACAAGAGACAACAGAGGGAGCCCATCCCAGTGGACACAAAGGTATGTGTGAGCTTGCGAATACTGGCTACAGGTACCTTTCAAAGGCCCACCGGGGACATAATGGGCATCTCACAGGCATCAGCATCCAGGGTACTACACCAGTTCCTGGATGCCATGTTACCACATGCCCATGAGCACATAAATTTCCCCACATCTCAGGAGGAGTTGGCTAGCAATATGCGCCGCTTCCACCGTGTAGCACAATACCCGGAGGTCCTGGGTGCGGTAGACTGTACGCACATAGAAATTAAGTCACCACCCGGGGAGCAGGGTGGACGCTACATAAACCGCAAGGGATACCCCTCCATCAATTGCCAGGTCGTGTGCAATGCGCAGGGCATTATTATGGATGTGTGTGCTGGCAGCCCTGGAAGCTACCATGACTCCCATATCTGGCATGCCTCACAGCTGTATCAGGTATTCACCAGGGGGGACATCACACAAGGTCACCTTGTGGGGGATGCTGGCTACGCACTGGAGCCATGGTTGATGACACCCATCAGAAATGCACACACACACATGCAAGAATGCCATAATGAGGCACACGCACAAACGAGAATAATCATAGAGCGTGTGTTCGGGATGTTGAAATCACGGTTCCGGTGCTTGGATACATCCGGTGGAGCCTTGCAGTACTCCCCAGGCACAAGTGCCCACATATTCATAGTATGTTGTATGCTACACAATATGATTCTGCGGAAACAGCTGCTGCAGGGACATAATGCCGGAGGGCCACCAAGCCCGCCACAACTGCCAGGGCAAGCGCAGGCACAGGGCGTTCAGCGCCATGGACACACTGAGCCAGCCCCAGTAGGTAGACAGAGGCGTACACAATATGCCTACGCCCTGGCAAAGAGGGAACGCATAGCACATACTTTGACAGTGTAGGCCCCATGGACTGACACCTCCTGACCTGCACACACAATAAAATGGACGCCACACAAACATGTCCGCCCGTAATGTGTACCGTATGTGCGGACGTATGTGTGACTCCAACAAAGGCACCGCCCAAACACTGCACACCCAATAGCCAGCAGAGCATGGAGCGCCAACACCTCAACGCACACCGGTTCTACAGCACACGGCGAGCGTATGTTGCCACTATCACCGCAAGTCGACCACATATGTACTCATGTGCATACACAGATACAGAATTACATATCAGTACACATGTAGAAATATATGCGCATACACAGATATAAAGTACAACAGGGTAATATGGAACCCAGGGATGCAAGTTCACAGATAAGTAAGACACGTAATCACCACATAGTAAACATAGTGACCGACAACCCGATCATCCTGGAGGGTGGGCAGAGCAGGTAACGCCAGCCATGGAAATGTTAACCTGCATCAATACATATCCGCGTGTCGGGATGGTCACCAGTCCACGGTACAGTAACGGGATATGTGTAGGGTTGCCACCTGTCCCACGTTGTGACGGACAGTCCCCCTTTTGGCAGTTGTGTCCTGCAAAAACATTGACAAAATGGCAAATGTCTTGAGATTGTAGGACAAATCTATTTCCTATATTTTCTTTATTAGTTGCATAAAACAGTTATTTTGTAGAAGAAACATCTAAATATTATAATAAACAGAATAAGCAACTGTAATGCTACAAGTTTGTATTCTGGCAAAAAGTGGTGCTGTTCTTTGTACTGGCCGTGGGTATGTGTTGGCATGCAAAATCTGGCGTTTCTACAAAAATGTCCCACTTTGGGCATTTGAAAAGGTGGCAACCCTAGATATGTGCGTGTCATATCCATAGGATATGAGTGCGGAGATACACGCCGCCACGGCGTCATTAAGGTATTGTGTTCAACCGTCAGTGCGGCGGAAAGCATACCAGTGAAGTGTACGACATTATGAGGAGCGATACCTCATTTGGGGTGTAAAAGAGTTCATGTTCCTCGCAGTTCCTCCAAGTTCCACATCGAAAATGTCTGTCAAACATCCATTGTTAGGAATGTATATAAATGACATCCTGGTAAATAGAATGTACTCATAGTAATTCATTAAAGGTTCTTCACTGTAAGTAAATCAGCATATTATAATCAACCTATGACCTACTTAGCTGAAGTTGTCACTATGCCATTACTATGTGTTCCACATTATGCCCATTTGTTTCACATTACTACTGTGTGTATTCCTCACTCTGGAAATAGAAGGTTGACAGCCATGGCGGCAATATGTGTATGTGTGAGGTGAGGTTGTCGTGTGTTCCGCTGTGTGTGTGTAATGTGTGTGCCAGTGTAAAATGTGTATGTAGATGACATGTCACAGGCGGAGTGTAATAACAGCGTAGGCATACAGTACAGGAACCATAGGCGTATGTACAGCAGTACCCACAAAGTAGTACTGACATCTCCTCAGTGGCTATGCACATGGCGACGTAAAACGATGCAAAGCGGAAATGTCCCAAAGTGTACCACAGGGCCATAGCCATCAGGAGATGCAAAGGACGCATGTACAAACCATGACCGTATGTATGGCGGCCATAAGGTAGACTCCACACGGTCCGTCGGCAACATTACACAGCATCAGGCATGTACGGCGAAAATACGAATGTGCTATCCCGGCACCGATCGTGAACACTTATGGTCCCGTAAATACCGGGGTGTGTTCCACGACCGTGAAGTAAGCAAGCGGCACACGAATAGGAGGCTACCGGTAGCATACAGGCCCCAAGTATAGCACCACATTCACCGTAACTATCAGCGACAAAATGCCAATGGATAGTAGGCACGGACGAACATCCGCAGATATATAACCGATGTGAAGGAGGAATACGTGCAGGAAGCACACATGCAGGCGATACCGACAGCACCACGACATCAACAA
>NC_056725.1:335628328-335645828 GCF_019279795.1 Protopterus annectens
CTGACTTGAAACTGTAGTTTTATTGGCCAAAAGGGGTCATTTCTAAAACTCCTTCATCTTCTTCTCTTAAAACCTAGTTGCCTCGTGGTTTTGGCATCTTTTCATGCTTGTTGGTGAAGCACCCACCAAGAGGAGATAACGCTGAGAGAAGAAAGGAGCCACTTTTGAGATTTTAAGTATTTTTCCTCTGTTTATTTGATAAGTTTTTCTGCATAGCTGCCTAGTTTGAGCATTTTCTGGCTTGTTAAACTTGATTTCTGCATTAGTAGCTGTATTTAGAGCACAACCAAAAGCTGTATACTAAATTTCCTGTTTGCACTTAATTTTAAAATCGTTTTTTTCTCAAAACTTGCATATTTTCTGTCTTTGACCTAGCACTCTTGTGTGGGGTCATTTATTGCACTGTTATAACTTGATATTACTTATGAAACTCTGCTATCTCTGAAAAAACAAAAACAAAAAAAATCTTGCTTTTTTCCCACTTTTCTGAGATTTAAAAAAGTTCAAGTTACAGGCTTGCTGTTCTTGAACTGTTTTGTAAGTTTCTGTGAGGCCATTTTTGCTTGGGCTAAAGGAAAGTCTCTCTGTTGATCAGTGGCAGTGATAAACATTGAGCTGCTTCCCTGCCCCCGTGGGAGTGGTTACTGACTTGAAACTGTAGTTTTATTGGCCAAAAGGGGTAATTTCTAAAACTCCTTCATCTTCCTCTTTTAAAACCTAGTTGTCTCGTGGTTTTGGTGTCTTTTCAGGCTTGTTGGCTGTTGGTGAAGCACCCACCAAGAGGAGAAAACACTGAGAGAAGAAAGGAGCCACTTTTGTGATTTTAAGTATTTTTCCTCTGTTTATTTGATAAGTTTTTCTGCATAGCTGCCTAGTTTGAGCATTTTCTGGCTTGTTAAACTTGATTTCTGCATTAGTAGCTGTATTTAGAGCACAACCAAAAGCTGTATACTGAATTTCCTGTTTGCACTTAATTTTAAAATCGTTTTTTTCTCAAAACTTGCATATTTTCTGTCTTTGACCTAGCACTCTTGTGTGGGGTCATTTACTGCACTGTTATAACTTGATATTACTTGTGAACCTCTGCTATCTCTGAAAAAACAAAAACAAAAAAAAATCTTGCTTTTTTCCCACTTTTCTGAGATTTAAAAAAGTTCAAGTTACAGGCTTGCTGTTCTTGAACTGTTTTGTAAGTTTCTGTGAGGCCATTTTTGCTTGGGCTAAAGGAAAGTCTCTCTGTTGATCAGTGGCAGTGATAAATATTGAGCTGCTTTCCTGCCCCCCGTGGGAGTGGTTACTGACTTGAAACTGTAGTTTTATTGGCCAAAAGGGGTCATTTCTAAAACTCCTTCATCTTCTTCTCTTAAAACCTAGTTGCCTCGTGGTTTTGGCATCTTTTCATGCTTGTTGGCTGTTGGTGAAGCACCCACCAAGAGGAGATAACGCTGAGAGAAGAAAGGAGCCACTTTTGAGATTTTAAGTATTTTTCCTCTGTTTATTTGATAAGTTTTTCTGCATAGCTGCCTAGTTTGAGCATTTTCTGGCTTGTTAAACTTGATTTCTGCATTAGTAGCTGTATTTAGAGCACAACCAAAAGCTGTATACTGAATTTCCTGTTTGCACTTAATTTTAAAATCGTTTTTTTTCTCAAAACTTGCATATTTTCTGTCTTTGACCTAGCACTCTTGTGTGGGGTCATTTACTGCACTGTTATAACTTGATATTACTTGTGAACCTCTGCTATCTCTGAAAAAACAAAACAAAAAAATCTTGCTTTTTCCCACTTTTCTGAGATTTAAAAAAGTTCAAGTTACAGGCTTGCTGTTCTTGAACTGTTTTGTAAGTTTCTGTGAGGCCATTTTTGCTTGGGCTAAAGGAAAGTCTCTCTGTTGATCAGTGGCAGTGATAAACATTGAGCTGCTTCCCTGCCCCGTGGGAGTGGTTACTGACTTGAAACTGTAGTTTTATTGGCCAAAAGGGGTAATTTCTAAAACTCCTTCATCTTCCTCTTTTAAAACCTAGTTGTCTCGTGGTTTTGGTGTCTTTTCAGGCTTGTTGGCTGTTGGTGAAGCACCCACCAAGAGGAGAAAACACTGAGAGAAGAAAGGAGCCACTTTTGTGATTTTAAGTATTTTTCCTCTGTTTATTTGATAAGTTTTTCTGCATAGCTGCCTAGTTTGAGCATTTTCTGGCTTGTTAAACTTGATTTCTGCATTAGTAGCTGTATTTAGAGCACAACCAAAAGCTGTATACTGAATTTCCTGTTTGCACTTAATTTTAAAATCGTTTTTTTCTCAAAACTTGCATATTTTCTGTCTTTGACCTAGCACTCTTGTGTGGGGACATTTACTGCACTGTTATAACTTGATATTACTTGTGAACCTCTGCTATCTCTGAAAAAACAAAAACAAAAAAATCTTACTTTTTTCCCACTTTTCTGAGATTTAAAAAAGTTCAAGTTACAGGCTTGCTGTTCTTGAACTGTTTTGTAAGTTTCTGTGAGGCCATTTTTGCTTGGGCTAAAGGAAAGTCTCTCTGTTGATCAGTGGCAGTGATAAATATTGAGCTGCTTTCCTGCCCCCCCCCGTGGGAGTGGTTACTGACTTGAAACTGTAGTTTTATTGGCCAAAAGGGGTCATTTCTAAAACTCCTTCATCTTCTTCTCTTAAAACCTAGTTGCCTCGTGGTTTTGGCATCTTTTCATGCTTGTTGGCTGTTGGTGAAGCACCCACCAAGAGGAGATAACGCTGAGAGAAGAAAGGAGCCACTTTTGAGATTTTAAGTATTTTTCCTCTGTTTATTTGATAAGTTTTTCTGCATAGCTGCCTAGTTTGAGCATTTTCTGGCTTGTTAAACTTGATTTCTGCATTAGTAGCTGTATTTAGAGCACAACCAAAAGCTGTATACTGAATTTCCTGTTTGCACTTAATTTTAAAATCGTTTTTTTCTCAAAACTTGCATATTTTCTGTCTTTGACCTAGCACTCTTGTGTGGGGTCATTTACTGCACTGTTATAACTTGATATTACTTATGAAACTCTGCTATCTCTGAAAAAACAAAAACAAAAAAATCTTGCTTTTTTCCCACTTTTCTGAGATTTAAAAAAGTTCAAGTTACAGGCTTGCTGTTCTTGAACTGTTTTGTAAGTTTCTGTGAGGCTATTTTTGCTTGGGCTAAAGGAAAGTCTCTCTGTTGATCAGTGGCAGTGATAAACATTGAGCTGCTTCCCTGCCCCCATGGGAGTGGTTACTGACTTGAAACTGTAGTTTTATTGGCCAAAAGGGGTAATTTCTAAAACTCCTTCATCTTCCTCTTTTAAAACATAGTTGTCTCGTGGTTTTGGTGTCTTTTCAGGCTTGTTGGCTGTTGGTGAAGCACCCACCAAGAGGAGAAAACACTGAGAGAAGAAAGGAGCCACTTTTGTGATTTTAAGTATTTTTCCTCTGTTTATTTGATAAGTTTTTCTGCATAGCTGCCTAGTTTGAGCATTTTCTGGCTTGTTAAACTTGATTTCTGCATTAGTAGCTGTATTTAGAGCACAACCAAAAGCTGTACAATGAATTTCCTGTTTGCACTTAATTTTAAAATCGTTTTTTTCTCAAAACTTGCATATTTTCTGTCTTTGACCTAGCACTCTTGTGTGGGGTCATTTACTGCACTGTTATAACTTGATATTACTTATGAAACTCTGCTATCTCTGAAAAAACAAAAACAAAAAAATCTTGCTTTTTTCCCACTTTTCTGAGATTTAAAAAAGTTCAAGTTACAGGCTTGCTGTTCTTGAACTGTTTTGTAAGTTTCTGTGAGGCCATTTTTGCTTGGGCTAAAGGAAAGTCTCTCTGTTGATCAGTGGCAGTGATAAACATTGAGCTGCTTCCCTGCCCCCCGTGGGAGTGGTTACTGACTTGAAACTGTAGTTTTATTGGCCAAAAGGGGTCATTTCTAAAACTCCTTCATCTTCCTCTCTTAAAACCTAGTTGCCTCGTGGTTTTGGTGTCTTTTCAGGCTTGTTGGCTGTTGGTGAAGCACCCACCAAGAGGAGAAAACGTTGAGAGAAGAAAGGAGCCACTTTTGAGATTTTAAGTATTTTTCCTCTGTTTATTTGATAAGTTTTTCTGCATAGCTGCCTAGTTTGAGCATTTTCTGGCTTGTTAATCTTGATTTCTGCATTAGTAGCTGTATTTAGAGCACAACCAAAAGCTGTATACTGAATTTCCTGTTTGCACTTAATTTTAAAATCTTTTTTTCTCAAAACTTGCATATTTTCTGTCTTTGACCTAGCACTCTTGTGTGGGGTCATTTACTGCACTGTTATAACTTGATATTACTTATGAACCTCTGCTATCTCTGAAAAAACAAAAACAAAAAAAAATCTTGCTTTTTTCCCACTTTTCTGAGATTTAAAAAAGTTCAAGTTACAGGCTTGCTGTTCTTGAACTGTTTTGTAAGTTTCTGTGAGGCCATTTTTGCTTGGGCTAAAGGAAAGTCTCTCTGTTGATCAGTGGCAGTGATAAACATTGAGCTGCTTCCCTGCCCCCCGTGGGAGTGGTTACTGACTTGAAACTGTAGTTTTATTGGCTGTTTTGGGTCAATTCCTGGCTCTTTCCAGCCCCTGCTATCAAGCACGCTTTAGAGTGCTTTAGCGCGATTTAGCGTGGAGTTGCCACTAGAGCAGCATCGGGCAGCGCTGGTTTAACAAGGTTAAACTTTTTCTGGCTCCATAAAGTCTGTTCTTCATTTTTTCCCTTAGAACTGCTCTACTAGTAATCTAAACAGTATATCCCTTAACTAAAAAGCGCTGCACTTGTTCCTAAAACCTTTTACTTGTCTTAAAAGCATCTTCTTTTCAGGTTTAGCACTTCTGTATTATACAAAGTCCCTCACTAGCAAACCCCCCCCCCCAGGAGTACCCACTTCCTTACTAAGTCCTCTCTTATTCAGTTACACCCCTAACTTCTAAATTTCTCTAGCATGTCGAATGGCCAGATGCTGACGTCCTCTCCTGTCCAGTTGGTGAATTTGGGACTATTGAGGCAATGTTACAATTGCCTCATGTACACTGACAACCCTCTCCTCCTCCCACATAACACAAATACTTGCGAGAGATGCAGCTATTTAGCCAAACTGGAGGTTGAGCTCTCTCAACTCAGGACTGGCAAGACCAGACAGGAGGAGAAAGCAACTACACACACCACAAAACCAGTCTCACATAAAGCTATCACAACAATGAATCAAACACATAAACACACAAAGTCATACTCGGATGCTCTGAGCAAAAATTTACCTAAACAGCAGAGGCCTCCAAAGCAGACATCCAAGCAACTGCCACCTCATGACATACCACAGGCAACACATAAACCACAAAATCAGGGTGCAAAGCAGTCACAGCCCTTAAGGCCAAATACAACACCAAACATACTTGTCATAGGTGACTCCATAGTCAGACACACTGACGTCCCACTCACCAGGCTGAACATGGAGAGAGTCACAGTAAGCTGCCTATCTGGCGATAGAATCCGCCACATAACACAAACACTCAGGTCACTCCACAGCAAGTAGAAATATGACACAGTCATTGTCCATGCTGGTGTGAACGACCTGAGACGTACCTCCCTGGACTACATGAAAAGAGACATAGAGGAGCTCTCTGATTATGTAGCCCAGGCAGGTATGACCCTGACCCTGAGCAGTATCCTTCCTTCACCAAGAATGATGCCACAACATACAGACAAGATGATCAGCTTTAACAATTGGCTTAATTTCTGGTGTCATTCAAAGGGGATCCAGTATCTGTCTGCCTGGGATGACATGCTTGACAAGCCATGCTGCTTCGCAAGGGACGGCTTGCACCTGTCACCCCTGGGATTCCGGATATTGGCTAAGGCTCTTGCCACCCCCATAGTGCCTTTTTTAGGCAAGGCTCAAATTCTAAACCTACCACCCTAGAAAACAAAAATGGTAAGAAACTAAGGGTAATGCTGCTCAATGCCAGAAGTCTAAATCTCAAAATGCACGCTCTCGAGGCCCTTCTCAGTATGGAGAACATCGATGTCTGTGCTGTAACTGAAACCTGGTTCAAGGCTCCTGAGAGCACCCCGGAACTATCAGGTTTTACCTCATATCATGCGTTCCGGCCCCAAAATACGGACCACACCACAAAAGGAGGGGGTGTATCCATATTCATCAAGGATACCCACACCTCCAGGTTGGTGGCAACGCACGAAGCATCGGAAACCATCCATGTGCAATTAACCATAGGAAAAACTGCTCTACAATTTGTAGCATGCTACAGGCCACCCTCTCAAACTCAGGAACCCCACACAGCCTTCCTGAAGACACTGGAGGGTATAAATGTAATCTCCAAACACCATTATATTGGGTGAATTCAACTACCCGAATATAGACTAGGAACATTACTCAAGCCCCAACTTTCTAGCCCAAAGTTTCCTGGAGTTCATAAATTCAAATGCCATGGAACAACTAGTCACCATTCCCACAAGAGGAGAAAATATACTAGATCTCATCATCACAAACATGGGGACAAAATGCTCCACACCGGAAGTATATCCCTCATTGGTGAGATCAGATCACAAACTTATCTCACTGGAAATCCACATCACGCCCCCACCCCAAACAAAAAAGACCACAGTGAAGAACTTCTCTAAAGCAAACTTCACACTACTCAAGACTGGTGTGGTGTCCTTCAAGGCCCCCGAGCCAGTGGAAACCACAACCCAAGCTGCGGAAGCCCTTACAAATGCCTTCTATGAACACCTCCAGGACTGCATGGATCAGGCAATCCCTAATAAAACCAAGACTCTTTCCACCAAGGGCAAACGTCCAGTCTGGTGGACCCCAGCCATAAACAAACTTTACCATAAGAGGAGAAAGCTGTTACATGATAGAGCAAAATCCATAAAAGAAGACACCCTTGATCATTATTAGTAAAAAATATGAGCACTCATAAAATCATCCAAGGCCAAATTTGAGAGAAAAATTGCAATAGATTCAAAAGACAATCATAAGGCCTTCTTCAGCTATGTTAGAAACCTGGGTAGAAACTCCCAGATATGCGCAGAATTAGTCCAAAATGATACAAAAATCACTGAACCCACAGACATTGCCAACATACTGGCAGACAGGTTCAGTGCAAACTTCACCCCTCTCCCCCAAAGGAGAGATAACTATCCCAGCGGAGTGTAGCCTCCCAGACATCTCTAATGCGCAGGTGAAAGCTGCTCTCTCTAAAGCTAAAAACACAGCATCAATGGGACCGGATGGTGTCCCCGGCTGTGTGCTACACGAACTTAACGAGGAACTAAACCCGCATATAAGGCAGCTGTTTAATCTTAGCCTTACCACAGGATACGTGCCCAAGGAGTGGCATACGGCAACTGTGGTCCCACTCCACAAAGGCGGTAGCTCTACGGACCCTGGAAATTACCGCCCCATAAGCTTAACAAGCCTGGTCTGCAAAGCTATGGAGAAGATCATAATGGAACTCATAAACAAAGACATAGGGGACTTGCAGACATTGGACCCGACCCAGTTTGGCTTTGTCAAGGGCAGATCATGCCTTTTGAACTTGGTCGACTTCTTCGAAACAGTCACCAAGGCCATTGATGAGGGAAAGGCAGTCCATACAGCCTACCTTGACCTTGCAAAAGCTTTCGACACAATACCCCACTCGGGTATTATAGAGAAACTTACCAGATTAAATGTAAACCCATATGTCACAAGATGGGTTGCAAACTGGCTAAAGGACAGAACACACAGGGTTAGAGTTGCTGGCACCATGTCAGACTCCAAGACGGTCACAAGTGGGGTCCCACAGGGCTCAGTCCTTGGCCCCCTGTTGTTCGGCATCTACTTCTCAGAAGTACAGGCAAACATAGGAGGACTATGGCTGAAAAAGTTTGCAGATGACTGCAAACTGGGCACCATAGTGGAAAGTACATCGGACACAGATATCCTTCAGAGGGGTTTCACGGAAACTGATAACTGGTTCCAGAGCCATGGCCTGAAGTTAAATGCCAAAAAATCTATAGTCATACCCTTCGGGAAAAACAAGGTAACCCCAAGCTACCATATAGGTAGCAATCCATTAAGCACAGAAGAGGTTATCAGGGACCTGGGGACCCAGGTTGACAGTGGCCATTCTTTTGACACTCACATTGCTAAAGTGGTTAGAAAGACCTTCTACATTGCCCACCTGATCATGAAGAGATTCACATCCAGATCAAGTGAGGTCATTGTTCCCCTGTACTCTTCACTTATCAGACCAATGATCGAGTACAATGCCCCATTCGGGATGTATCTCACCCGACACCTGCAGCAATTGGAGAGACCCCAAAAGTTCCTCACCAAAAGGATAAAGCGACTCCAAAATCTGTCATATGCTGCCAGACTGAAGAAACTCCAGCTCTATTCAGTCGCATACCGCCTGCTCAGAGGTGACCTATGCCTGACATACAAGGCCATGTCCAACCTGGAATTAATGGACATGCTCCACCTCAAAAAATCCAAATCTACCAGATCCACTAGAGCAAGCGACTTAAACCTTAACACGGATATAAATAGGACATGTTGGAGGGATAGATTTGTCACCCAGAGACTCCCTATGCTGTGGAATAAAATCCCAGTCCATGTGAGGCAGAGCACCTCGCTGGTTCTGTTCAAGAGAAATCTTGACCGGTGGATGGGAGATCGTAGGTTTACCCCAGGAATCATCTCTGTGTCACTGCTGGACAGAGGCACAACAAACTAATGGGCACAGTATTTTTTAACATAAGGGGTGGCGTAAGCCACAAAACATTGGGCTAGGCTTATAAATGCCTTAGGGCAGATAGCCTAGTATAAACCTATGAACCTATGAACCTATAAGATATATATATAGATATATACACACACACACATATATATATATATATATATATCTACATACATATATGGATATATATATGTGTATATATGTGTATATATATATATATATATATATATATATATATATATGTTTACATATATACAGATATATATATATATATATATATATATATATATATATATATATATATATATATATATATATATATATATATATATATATATATATATATATATATATATATATATATATATATATATATATATATATATACACATATATGATATACAATTATATATATATATATATATATATATATATATATATACAGATAGATCTGTATAGAACCATATATATATATATATATACATATATACGTGCATGTACATGTACACATTTATCTACAGATGCGTATAAATACATATATATGTTTATGTACATGTACACATTTATCTACAGATATGTATATATATATATATATATATATATATATATATATATATATATATATATATATATATATATATATATATACATATCATTGTTATGTGTAAACATGACTGTTGTATATACCGTATTTATCTGATATGTGTATATGTAGCTATAACAACATACATGATTCAACAGTAATATCACTTACAAATACTACACAATTGTAGACATCATAGTAGTTGTTCAATACTATTCAGTATGTGTATTGACAGATATATTGGAAAAAACAACAACTGTCTTCACAGCTGTGATGGCTTAGTGGTTAACTGCTGAACAGGGTCCTGGGTTCAAGGCCTACAAGGGCTGTTTATTTTGTTGCTGGGCAGAACAAGGGCTGTTGGATACAGAGTGGTTAAGGCAGTTTTGAAAAGCTTTAATTGGGTGTGTGTGGGTTTGCGCGATGGTAAGCACTGCTAACATATGGTTAAACAAAAAAGGTACTTACATCGTTTCAGCTTTGCTTACCAGTGCACAAATCTGCTTAGCATTCATATTGCAGCAAAGCTGAAACCTGCTAAGCATGACTCAGCCCTTGTAACCAGTGCTTACATTCTGGTTTGATAAAATAACAGGGTAATGACATCTCTAATAAGTACATTTAATTCCATGTTCATAACATGCTTCTATGTGCTGTCATTACAGTAGCAAGGGGTGTGAGTCTACTGGTATATATGGCTTGTTCAACACTCTTTTCCATTTGAATGTGTTTCATACATGGGTAGTTGCCCAGGTTATATGCAGTCACACTGGCATGTAGTGTATCATAATGTTACTACTGTTGACAGTGCATTCCCAAGTAAGAATAGATTACAGATTGTAGTCCTGGAACCAAACACCCCTGCATGCAAAGATGGATTATGAGTCCTGACTATGGTGTTCTTGGTGTTTGAGCTGTGTGTCATTAAGTATTTGCTACTGGATATTGATCTTACATGTGGATATTAACTGTAGACTACTGTGTGTGTAGAACATGTCATTGAGGGCTGCTGTCATGTAATGGCATACCAATCAGTGGCAGACATCTGTTAACACAGTCCTCCTACTGCATAACCAGTTGGCTAGCTGATGTCTGTCTGTCCTCTAGACAGATGTGCAGGTGTTGGGACTCCATATTGGCTGCATACAGACAACCTATGCTTGAGTGAGACTGACATGTCTGCCCAGCTTTGTTATGAATGCCACAGCTAGAAATCTACACCCTGTACATACCACATGCCATGGATACCTCAACTACACTACCACAGTCAACAGAACATGGTTGGGTAAAGGTCTCCAAGACAGACACAGACTATGTTATGTATTACATGTTTCATACATGTCAAGTGGAGCACCTTACTGGCCCTCTGCAAGTGGCAACCAGATGATTGGATGTTGCATGTAACTCTCACCGTGAGGATCACCCCTGTGGTATCTGTTGATAGATGGCCTGCTGGCACATGGCAGGTGGCATGATACCACTGTACACACATCCCCTACAATTCCCATCTCTCTGTGGACAATAGCCTGGTATACACCTAGGAACACCTGCACCGATGGACCCCAGTACTGACAAATTTGTATGTGTGTTTTACTGAGAATAACAGTGTTTGTGTGTTTGTAGACCTGTAGTTGATAATACCCTGAGGCCCTTCACACCCACTGCACCCCCCCATTGCCATAGTTAGATGTGACTGCTGCTGTACTGGACATTACATGTACCTTGTTACACTTGTCTCCCTAAGGGCTACCTGTGGCTTGCATTACCAGCACAACACTGTTGTACAAATGGGTTGATAGGCATGGGATACCTTCTGAGTTCTGGCAAGTGTGTGTATGTGTGCATGTGTGTATATTTGTAGGATACATCATTCTGAGGCCACATTCTCCTAATACAATATGCCTTGCCACACAGTATTAGTGATAGTGATGTTGCTGACCATAGGAGAGCCATGACAATTCATCACCCTACTATCCCTGTGGCGTGTGCATTAGATGCATATCCCTGTAGTAGCACTCTTGGGATAGACAAGGGATTGTATTGCAGTTTTAGTCAATGTGTGATGGTGGGTATGTCAGAGTATTATCATGGGTTTCAGTGCATACAATATCCACTGTGAGGTGTGGGTGCTGGGTATACTGCCTTTACACCATGGTACCCCCAGTACATGTCCCATGCTCCACTGTATGGGGACCAGTATAACCATCAACCATACAGGTAACTGATAACACTATCCAGCCCAGTTATGCATGTGCTGTGTGCAATTTATCTGTAACAGAATGGACACACTGACAAGGTAGTTAGCACATATAAGCCCAGGTCTCTCAGATGTGTCTAAGACTGCTATGTATTTGTCAATGTCTATATGACAGTATGTCACACTTTGTATTGTCCATAAACAACCAGTTCATCCCCCATTACTATACTGTGCAGGCCTGGGGATGTTCTTCATGTAACATGTAACCTGGAACACACCTCATCCTTAAAGCTGTGTGGTGTATGCAATTAAGGCGACACACATCAGTAGCACTACATACCTAGGTAGGGGTTCTAGTCCCAGTGTTGCCAAGTAAGAGTGTGTCTGTATGTGAAGGAATCTATTTCCATTTGTAGAATATTCATGTCCTAGGAGGTCATCTGTCCAAGAACTGCCTGGCAAATACTAACATTTCACAGGTATCATCCTGTGGAAATACATGCCATCACAACTAATGGTAGATGTGTAAATGCCCTCTTCCCCACTATATAGGTGTACAGCAATACTGTGGTTGGTATATATAACTGGGTGTGGCTCTTGTGCACACAGCCACCATCATTGCAGTTACTGTACAGTTCATGTGAACAGGTTAAGTAGTTGTCTATCACACTATCTGTAGTTCTACAGCACCTCACACCCTCCAAAGAGTAGGGCTGTGCCACCCACACCAGCTCACCTATGTTTACTGAGTTGAGGATTGCACTACATTGGGTAAGGGGACATGTAGCCTGCCAGTACCATCATCAATGACATTAAACTAGCAGACTACTTATTTCCCAATGTGCTGTTGTGCGTATTCTGTCTTGATGGAATTACATAGGCTAAAATGGGTTCCTTGCACAGGTACTTATATTCACGTGTACAGTATTCTCTGTGTATTGCATTAACACCAAAGCCTCTGTGTGTGTTATACACAAACACATGGTGTGTACCACCCAGTACACTTATCATTGTCCAATATAGAAGGGCTGCTGACATCAGCCACCATGCACTCATCTGTATACACCGCCAGACCTATCAGCCATGTGGCACATGCAGTTAACTGTTATACAGACCTATGACATGTGTTCACCTGTACCCAAGATATGGCACAGCCAAGGTTTCACCACAGTGCCATACCCCTTGTAGGATACAACAGCGGACCATCATCCTGCTGACACATGGACACCTACGACACAAACGGAAAACATTATGGAGACCATAATCACTCAGTGTTAATAACAGCTATGCTGCATCATGGCTGGACAGCTACACTTCCTGACATGTAAGCATTACACTTTACTGCTGACAACATGTTACACATCATTACATTGGTACAATGTAGCACAGTCACCCTGTGCATCAGAACCATATTACCCTGTCCCTACATCGTTGTTATGAATGACAGTGATGTGGTACATGTATCATCATATGCACAGGGTGTGTTGTTGGTTTGCCAGAGACCTAGGCTGAGCCATATGTTTGACTCCATGAGTATGAGTGAGGGAGTTTAATTATTAATTGGGCTGTTATGATGTTATGTGTGTAGGTATGGGATTGCCCTAGCTGTGTTGGTAATGTGTGTGTGCATGCATGCACACAATTCTGCCATGTGGCTGCCCTATACATGGGTTTGTTGGACAGCTGCAGACCATAACTGGCAGGGAGAACAGTTCACTGTCTCCAGCCACGGACATGAAAACTGTGCCTGCCAGGGATTCCACGGGCACCACCCGGTGCATGCCACAATATGGTACTCTCCCTATGATGATGACATATGTCTGTTGGATCCAGGTCCCTCTTGGGACTGGCCAGGGCCACATGCATGTGGCCTCCTGTGGTATGGTGTGGACAGTGCCCCACTGCAGTGCTGGGGCTGGTACTGCCACTACGGGAGTGGCTCTGTGTTCTGGCACATCCACATCAACCTTCAGTTGTTGGTGTTGCTTGCCTACATCCACATGGCCATTGCACCACTCCTGCCATAAGTTCGAGCGCAGACATTTCACGGTCGAGGATTCCCACCATCTTACTCAACCATCTATCTATGACCTCTGCAAAATAATGGGGGGCACCTGCAAGATCACGGATGTTGTCAGTAACAGCTGAATAAGTAACCCTCTGCAGCTTCAGAGCCTGTCTGGTGTATGGTTCCATACTTGCCTGCACCTCCATGATGGCCTGAAACATGTATCTGGTGGCATCAGATGTGGCACTTCTGCCAGGAGCATGATGACTAGCAGCCGTCTGACAAACACCCATGTACATCTGCCTATGTGGTACCCCACTGGACATCCAGCTATGGCTGCTGTGTCCAGACACAATTCCCATAGATACCACACTGTCCTGTCCCATGCCACCAACCAGCAACTGTCCCTCAGCTATGGCCACTGGTGATGAGGTATGTATAGGCAATGTGACTGTGTGCAGGGATGGGGTGGATAACAGTGGGATGTCAAAAGATGATGCAGGTTCAGCCCCTGACAACCCTGCCTGTGCCTCAACACACCTAACATCATTTTCAGTGTCTGTATGGACATCAACTTTAGATTGACTGCAGGAGGGACCCTGTCCCACCTCGCCACCTGTGATGGGAAAACAAGAAACACACTTTAAGACCTGTATGTCATTGCTTAACAGTACACACACACACACACGCACACACACACACACACACACACACACACACACACACACACACACACACACACACACACACACACACACACACCCTGACATTTCACCATCGTACTTACCTGCCCCTGAGTTTGCAGAATGTTACTAGTTTTTTCTTATTTTCCCATTCCTGCATCAGTCTTGAATAATTACAGTCAATAATGTCAATCATTAACATATCATTTTTTTAATTGCTTAGAAAAGTGATCACAAAACATGACCTGTTACTCCATTAACTCTTTAACTTGATTGGAGTCATTTTTGAAAGACTCCCTGATGTCATCAAGTGTTCACCCTGGTTTTGTCCAGACGTGTTGAGCATGGCCTAAATATGTTTTGGGCTACTACAGTCAGTCAATAATGTCATGCACTGGAGTTTCATACTTAACTATTGTTCAGTAGATGCAAGATCTGTTGCTCTATTAACTTTTTATGTGGACTACAGTAATATTTGTAAACACTCTCTGGTGTTGTCTAGTAATTCCCCAATGCATCTTTAATGCTGCATACTTGGGTATTCCTTCACCTTTATGCTGATTGCAATTAAAAAAGTATCCCTAGTGTCTAGTTTTCTCTCCCAATGCATCTTTCATGCTGCAGACTTTATTATTCTATCAGCTTCCCTGTGATTACATTTCAGAAAAGTATTCCCTGTGTCTAATGTGTCTGTCCATTTTCATCTACTGCACAATTTCTAGGGGAAGTTGAGAGGTATGAACAACCCCACACTCACACATGTGCATATATGGACACACACACAAGCACACACACACATACTCACACGCATTCTACATACATCAACCCCCCTGCACTCTCACTAGATAGCACTTACAGACAAATTAACCCCCCCCCACACACCCACACACACACACACACACACACACACACACACTTGCAGGTGAGGTTGCACAAAGATGTTACACACAGACCTCTCATTACCCATCTGTCAACATGCATGACATATGGCACTCAACAGCATGCAGTGCAGCTATAGTCAATCACTGTTACCAACATTATACACCTCTGTGATGCATGGGTTGTGTTAGTTGGTGATGTCCCTTCACCTGGAACACACTGCACCCATGTACACAGTATTGCTGTGCGCCTGTTTGGCACCCAGGTATGTACTGTGCACCATACCTCACAGGTGTACACACCATTGCTGAATGTGTATATGTGTATCAGTTATGTTTGCTCTGCTGCTCACAGACCCTATGTGTTTGTCCTACACATACCTGGGATGATATGTGGACAGATGTCATTTGTGAAAGCCTGATAGCTGATTTACAGATCTCATCATCAGCTGTGCATGTATGGCCAATAAAATACAATTACACTGATGACCTTCAAACCTTACCATGGCCATGGGGAGTGTACACACCCTTATTGATATGGCACCCTCTTCCCTGATATGCCATGAGGCCACATTACTGCATATGTTAACATTACATGAACCTGATATGTGACAAATGATCTGTGCAATCAAATGCAGTATCAAATAAATGTGTTAGTTGTGCAGATGCTGATTGAAATTCATGCAATCTGTGGGTGCATATGTGTACACACCCTTATCATGATGGTCTGTTGCACCATCTGTTATGTGTACTACAGCAGTCACTATTCCTGGTAGGGGTATACTAGCATGTGCCATCTGCATTTGCCAGTATTTGGTCACTCTGCTCTACAAATGTCCCCCAACTCTGCATGTTTGCAAGGTCAACTCATATACACAGCCCTTGGAGGTCACACAGTGTCGTCACTATTGCTGTGGAGTCAGGGTTATGTCTGCCACAATTCATGACCTTGACTGTGTGCAGATACAGCCATTCTAAGTGAGCTTTGGATCTCTGCTTCAGTGCACTGTTGTGTTTCAGGATGACACCCCCTTCCCATCCTCAGCCTTTTTGCAGATGCTTGACAACTATGGCCTACACATGTGCGTCATTTTGCAGTGTCTCAAACTCTGAACACCATGTGTACCAGCCTAGTCCCTGCTAATGAATGACAAACATACAGTTGTATACTGGAACCAGGAAGGTACAGATGGGGAACGTGGGCCTGATGTGGGGTGAGGTGTTGGCTGTGCAGCATATTTATCTTAATTGATACTGTCTGTAGGTTTCCAACTTGGTCTTGGTAGACCAGTGCACATTGCAAGACATGCCTTTGAGGAACTTTTGATGTTATGCATATGCTACCTGTAGAGAGCCCTGGCTGATGTGTCCTGTGGAACAACTGTCCCATCTGATTACCCTAAGCCATGGGCCACACTTATGCAGAGTCCAGGCATTTGCCAACAAAGGTACTGCTCAGCTAATACTTGCTAGACATTCCTGTAACTGCCTCAGTGTTGTGGAATGTTACTAGGCAGCCTGCATTACCAGTTTGCAACATGTGTCATCATTTGTCTTGGATGGCCATCTGTTTATTTTCTTCATTAATCCTGTCCTATACATCCTCGCCACATACATGACTGCAGTTTGCCATGGTATATGCAATGGTGAGGTAAGTCTACATGTCCAAACCCTAGATGCTACCTGTTGGGTATGGGATCCATTCCATGGCTTGTAAAATGTGTGCAAGCCACTGCTGCCTCTGTTGCAGGTAAGTGGACACATTTGATGGCCAAACATCTTGGACAGCAGACTATTTCTTGGTGTGATATTGAGGAACTGTACTTGCTGGAAGGTTCATACTCATGAAGAGTGCATGCTGTCAGTACCTCAAAAGCTGCTTCCACAATATGCTATTTGAAGTGTATCCACATATATGCTTCCAGTGTTTGTGAAGGTATGTATTCAACATATTTGTTGTCCTGACATTGGATTCCATATTACACATTCATTTGTCATGTTAGGACCACATTACAGGTTGTAAGGTTCATGGAATGCAGTATTGTCATATGCCGTTGTGTAGATCTGTAACAGTTGCCATTGTAATAGTGATATATACACTCAGTTGTAGCACTGTATAAGGGTGATGTTTCAGACATGCCCCTACTGTAGGCCATTTGCCCCACCATTGTGATTATCTCTGTACACACATCTTGCAGTGACAGATTGTTAGTTATATTGCAGGACTCTTACATACCCTTCAGATACACCACCATAGTGGCCACTGTGATGCAGTGCAGTTAACAGCAACAATAAGAGAACATGTACAGCATGCATTATGGGTAGGTGTGTTAAATGTGTGCATGGAATATACGATGGCAATAATATGGCCAGTGCATTGG
>NC_056725.1:335650828-335788328 GCF_019279795.1 Protopterus annectens
AAGGCATTCGCTTGAACAGCAACATATGTTATGCTTTCAGATTATGGTATAAATGTTTTGCTTTACTCTTGCATTACTCAGTTAGTATGTATCTCAAACACCTACCAGCTATATGAAATGGCATATACAACTGAAATAGTACACAAATAAACATGTCTATGTATGCAAACCTGTGTGTGGTGTCATATCCTTTAACTTCTCTGTGGGGATTTGTTTCATGCAATAATTGTCTTTTATATGAAAGAATCAAACACTGGCCATTTTAAAAGGTGGCAACTGTAGGAATCCTGCTGTTCAATATGCTGTGCACCCTCTAAATATGCAGCTTCCTATACATATCTATACGTAATAATATATGTATATGTGTGTATGTGTGTGAATATATATATATATATATATATATATATATATATATATATATATATATATATATATCTGCATATATGTGTGTGTATGTGTATATGTATCATTGGAATGTTTACTGCTTCCACACTGTACATCCCTTATAGGTTCATAGGTTCATACTAGACTATCTGCCCTAGGGCATTTATAAGCCTAGCCAGAGTGTGTTTGGCTTTCGCCACCCATTTTAAATTAATTTTGCTATGCCCTTTTTCGAGGTTAGTATACTGTGCCTCTGTCTAAGAGTGACACAGAAGTGATACCCGGGGTAAACCTACGATCTCCCATCCACTCATCAAGATTCCTCTTGAAGAGAGTCAATGAGGGACTCTGCCTAACCTGGACTGGGATTTTATTCCAGAGTGAAGGGAGCCTCTGGGTTATGAATCTGTCCCTCCAGCATGTCCTGTTTATTTCAGTGCTGAGGTTCAAGTCTCTAGAGCGCATAGCTCGATGGGATTTGGATTTTCTGAGGTGCAACATGTCCATTGATTCCGGGTTGGACATGGCTTTATATGTCAGGCACAGATCGCCTCTGAGCAGGCGGTATGCCACTGAGTAGAGCTGGAGTTTTTTTAACTGGGCAGCATATAACATCTGTTTGAGCCCTATGATCCTCTTGGTGAGGTACTTTTGGGGTCTTTCCAGTTGCTGCAGGTGTCTGGTAAGGTACATCCCAAAAGGGGCATTGTACTCAATTATGGGCCTGATGAGGGATGAGTAAAGAGGCACAATGACCTCCCCTAGATGCGAATCCCTTCATGATTAGGTGGGCTATATAAAATGTTTTTCTAACCACTTTGGCCACGTGGTTGTCAAATGAGAGATTGCTATCAACTTGGGTCCCCAGGTCCCTAATTACTTCTTCTGTACTTAATGGATTACCACCTATGTGGTAATTTGTGGGCACTTTGTTTTTGCCAAAGGGGATGACTATACACTTTTTGGCATTTAGCTTGAGGCCATGGCTCTGGCACCAGTTGTCTGTTTCTATGAGGCCCTTTTGGAGGATGCTTGTGTCGGTTGGAGAGTCGATTATGGTGCCCAGTTTGCAGTCATCTGTGAACTTAGTCAGCCACAGTCCTTCCATGTTGGCCTGTACATCCGAGAAATATATACCGAACAAGAGAGGTCACAGGACTGAGCTTTGGGGGACGCCACTTGTAACTGGTTTGGAGTCTGACATGGCTCCAGCAATTCTAACCATGTGGGTTCTGTCCTTGAGCCAGTTTGCAACCCATCTAGTGACATAGGGGTTTATATTTAAGCTGGTGAGCTTATCTATAATGCCCAATTGGGGTATTGTATCGAAGGCTTTTGCGAGGTCCAGGTAGGCTGTGTGGACCACCTTCCCCTCGTCAATGGCCTTGGTGACTATTTCAAAGAAATCAACCAGGTTTAAGAGGCAGGATCTGCCCTTAACAAAGCTGAACTGGGTACGATCCAGTGTCTGTAGGTCCCCAATATCTTTATTTATGAGGTCCATGATGATCCTTTCCATAGTTTTGCAGACAAAGCTACTCAGGCTTATGGGGCGATAGTTTCCAGGATCTGTTGAGGCACCACCTTTGTGGAGAGGGACCACTGTTGCTGTACGCCACTCTTTGGGTACATATCCTGTAGTAAGGCTGAGATTGAACAGTAGTTTTATATTTGGGTTTAGCTCTTCTTGGAGTTCATGTAGGACACAGCCCGGGACACCGTCTAGTCCCATTGATGCTGTATTTTTTGCTTTGTAGAGGGCAGCTCTTACCTGAGCATCTGAGATGTCAGGGGGGCAGCACTCTGCTGGGATATTTGCCCTTTTGGTGGGGAGGGGGGGAGAAGTTTGCGCTGAACCTGTCAACTAGGATGTTGGCAATGTCTGTGGGTTCGGTGTATTTTTTGTCATTTTGGACTAATTCTGAGCATATCTGGGAATTCCCACCAGGTTCATAACATAACTAAAAAAAGCCTTGTGATTATCTTTAGTGTCCTGTGCAATATTTCTCTCGAAGCTGGCCTTAGACGATTTTATGAGTGCCCGTAGTTTTTTGCTAATACTGATCAGAGATGCCTTCTCTTTTTGGGATTTTGCTCTATCATGTAGTAGCTTCCTCCTTCTATTGTATAGTTTGTTTATGGCTGGGGTCCACCAGACAGGACGTTTGCCTTTAAAGGATTGGGTCTTGGTTTTATTTGGGATTGCATGATTCATGCATTCCTGAAGCTGCTCATAGAATGCGTTTATAAAGGATTCTGCGGTCTGGGCCATATTTTTCACAGGCCCGGGGGCTTTGAAGGATTCCACCTCAGTTTTGAGGAGTGTGAAATTTGCTTTAGAGAAGTTTTTCACTGTGGTTTTCAGGGCAGGGGGTGGAGTCGGGATGTGAATATCCAGTGAGATTAGTTTATGGTCTGATCTTACCAGTGAGGGATACACTTCTGGTCTGGAGCATAGAGTCCCCATGTTGGTGATGATCAGGTCCAGTATGTTTTTCCCACTTGTGGGAGTGATAACAAGTTGTTCCATACCATTTGAGTTTATAAATTCTAGGATCCTTTGGACTAGGGTGTTGGAGCTAGAGTAATGCTCCCAGTCTATGTTTGGGTAGTTGAAGTCACCCAATATAATGGTGTTTGGAGAGACCTTCATATTTTCCACTGTTCTCAGGAAGGCCAAGTGGGGTTCCTGGGTTTGGGAGGGTGGTCTGTAGCAGGCTATAAACTGGAAGGCAGTTTTACCCACTGTTAGTTGCACATGGATAGTTTCTGATGCTTCGTGCTGTGCCACCAACCTGGAGGTGTGGGTATCTTTGACGAATATTGATACTCCCCCTCCTTTTGTAGTATGGTCTAAGTTTTGGGGCTGAAAAGCATGGTATGAGGTATAACCTGGTAGTGCTGGGGTGCTCTCGGGAGCCTTGAACCAGGTTTCTGTTACTGCACAGATATCGATGTTCTCCATGCTAAGAAGAGTTTCGAGTGTGTGCATCTTGAGGTTTAGACTTCTGGCATTGAGTAGCATTACTCTTAGTTACTTATCCCTTGTGATAGCTATGGACATGGGTTTGTCTCTTGAGCCTTGCCTAAAAAAGGCACTATGGGTGTAGCAAGAGCCTTTGCCAATATCTGAAAGCCCAGGGGTGACAGGTGCAAGCCGTCCCTAGCGAAGCATCGTGGCTTGTCGAGCATGTCATCTCAGGCTGACAGGCATTGGATCCCCTTTGAATGACACCAATACTTAAGCCAGTTGTTGAAATTGATCATCTTGTCTTCATATTGTGGCATCATTCTTGGTGAGGGTAAGATGCTACTCAAGGTCAGGGTCATACCGACCAGGGCTACATGCTCAGAGAGCTCCTCTATGTCTCTTTTCATGTAGTCCAGGGAGGTAAGTCTCAGGCCATTCACACCAGCATGGACAATGACTGAGTCATATTTGTACTTGCCTTGGAGTGACCTGAGTGCTTGTGTTATGTGGCAGATCCTAGTGCCCGAGAGGCAGCTCACCATGACCGAGACAGATGTTCTGCATGATATCATCCTGACATTGTACAGGTGAGATGGATTACTGTTAACTTCTTGTGGCTATGTTGTGTAGGTTCCTGGGTATGAGACTTGCAAGTGTTGGTTATTGTGTTGCAAGACAGATATGTTTGGCTGTGGAGGAAGGGATGATATCAATAATTAATATTAATTACAAGAGGTACTTAAATTGGGCCCCTTCACCCCCATACATGGTGCCTTTGGTCATATATGTATTTGTTGTGTTCTTTTATCTCTCTCTCTCTCTCTCTCTATATATATATATATATATATATATATATATGTGTGTGTGTGTGTGTGTGTGTGTGTGTGTGTAAATATATATTTATATATATATATATATATATATATATAAACATATATAAATATATATATATATATAGAGAGAGAGATGTATGCATATATATATATATATATATATATATATATATATATATATATATATATAGATATAGATATAGATATATATATATAAATATATATATATATATATATATATATATATATATATATATATATATATGGGTCTACTTCTTTTGACCTAACTTTCATTTGCCTGACCCCATTTGACTGAAATTTTATTTGCCTAACACTTCATTTGCCCGACACTTCATTTGACTGACAAGTATTATTAGCAAGGAAATGAAATATGCCCCCTTCCCCACTGTAGTACGACCCTGGAGTTAGAATATATAGTTGGGGGGTGTGGGGGGCAAAGCCCCCCACTTCATTTCATATGATATTGTTAACTTTTGATGTAATATTGCTTAGTAAAAGAAAAGTAAGTGGGGGGCTTCACCCCCCACACCCCCCCTTGTGGGGGGGCTGTGCCCCCACCCCCCCAACTATATATTCTAACTCCAGGGTTGCACTACAGTGGGGAAGCGGGCATATTCCATTTTCTTGCTAATAATACTTGTCAGTCAAATGAAGTGTCGGGCAAATGAAGTGTCAGGCAAATGAAATTTCAGTGATTTGGTCTCAGGCAAATGGGTGTCAGGCAAATGGGAGTTAGGTCAAAAGAAGTAGACCCATATATATATATATATATATATATATATATATATATATATATATAGATAGATAGATAGATATATATACACACTTACATCTGCATATATAAATACATTTCCTCTACTGTTGAATGACTGTGCTGGATGATATGTTTGAGAAAACATCAGAGCTATTTAAATTTGACATGGCTTTGTGGTAAATTGCTTTGGCTATGGTATGTGGAGTCCTGTGTTTGAGACTTGCAAAGGCTGTTTATTTTGTTGCTGGGCAGAACAAGTGCTGTTGGATACAAGTGATTAAGGCAATTGTAAGTGGGTTTGTGCGATGGTAAGCAATGCTAACTTCCGGTTAAATATTCTTACATGCAGTTAGTCTCTAAATTGCTTATCCTATGTAGCATTGCTTACCCCCATGCATACAGGATTAAACTTGTTTACTACTGCTTAAAAGTGCTTACTCCCTCTTACCCCCGCACTAATTTAGAAAGAAAACAAACATGGGTCTTCAGAAAGTGGTAAAGTTGGACACTTTATACATTTGTACACTATTTGCTATATGGCATTGATGTATCATTCATTACACAGTATAACTTTGTTTAGTATCCCTGATTCATGTGTACATGTAGTGTATGGGGAACTTGTGTTTATCTGTGGATTTTACCACATTATTACAATGACACCTCACATCCGCTCTTAATGCAGTACTCTTGTTCACAAATATATGTTATTTAGTAGGTTATACACCAAAAGAAAATGTTTATGAATTGCTTTCACATGGAAAATGGAATTTACTAAAGTGAGGATCAAACCAGGAATGACTGCTCATAAAGTGAACATTCTAACCACTAAACTATTGCAGTACTGCGTCGATTCAATGTATCTTGTTATTTACCTTCTTGTGCCATTTAAGCTAGAGTATGCATAGCTAAGCAATGGGCAAACCCCTGCAGCTGCAGTTAAATTTAATCAGTTTGATAAAAAAAATATTCTAGTGTTATTTTCTCTAAGAAGGGACAAACTTCACTTATTGCTGTAGATTTCTGCATGCATCTGAACATTTGACAGAAATCCTGACATGGTTCTGTTGCTATGAGTGTAGGGTTATCCTGGAAAGTGGGGCTTTGATCTTTGCAATGGCTGTGGGTGTGTTTTATCCTGCAACATGCCATGTTTGTACACTAACAGTCCCACTTTGGACATTTGAAGAGGTGGCAACCCCCTATGAGTGTTCTCGCTCATTGTAATTGCTGAATGGCAATTCTTGAGTACAGGGGCATGTATATTGTGAGACATCTGCTCTCAGGCACACTCCCTGTAGTCGTCCACTCACCATGACCATTTTGGAGCAGAGGCAGTGCGTCTTCATAACTAAGCATGGCGCGCTGCCATGCTGCTCTTAAATGGTCATGTCCATGCAGGAATAAGCTATTCCTGCACAGAAGCTTACTGAATCTCGGGGACTATCTGTAGATTAGGGTTCAAGTCCCACCTTTGTCTTTTAAGGATGACATCTACAAAAAACTACAAACAGAGCTAAAAGTTTAGATTTGCTTGTCTTGTTTGCATGATGGTTACCATCACACAAATTTGGAGTAATGGCCCACACATGAAGCAGGCAGAACACCTGCAGACAGGATGCAGACATTCTCAATTTCAAAAAGGATATATTGTTGCATTTTTGCTTTCCACCACACAACACCACTTATCATTATTACACTGTGTTTAGCAACCTTCCCCAACACCTGCAGGTCCAGAACACCTGCACAGAGGAAGCAAACAGTCAACAGTTTCAAAACAGATACATTCTATCAAGTATGTTGGGCATTGCGCAAACATGGTAAGGGGTGTTGCATAGCAGTTAACACACAGACGTTAATAATGAAGAGACAAATATCCAGCTGTTGTTGAAATATTCCTGTGGTAGCAAGTATAAGTGTAGGGCTACAATGCAGCTGGTTTTGGGGTCTAATACATTAAATCTCGAATAATTGTTACCATTGTACCATTTCACTTTATATTAAATGTCAAATACAAATATTTAAACATAATTATAAATAACAACAACAATAAGTGTGCATAGCAGTGGAGCTCATATGAGTTATATGGGTCTATATTAGAACACCGAACATTCAAAATTTCGAGTGTTCTAATATCAACCTGTTTTCAGCGAATGCTGAAAATATCGAAGAAACAGAAAACCTAATTTTTTCCTAGGGAAAGAATTTGGTTGTCCATTGCAGTTGCTTCGGTATTTTCAGCGCTATGGTGGAAAGTTATGGGCTGAGTTCAGGTAAGTGTGCGATTATGTGGACGTGAGGGTTAGAGTGGGTTAGGTGAGTTAGGCTTAGGGCGTGGATCAGGTAAGTGTGGGATTGTGTGGACATGAGGGTTAGGGCAGGGTAGGTGAGTTAGGATTAGGGAGCGGGTCAGGTGACTGTGCAATAGTGACGAACCTTAGGGTTAGGGTTTGGGTTAAGGTAAGTGGATGGTTAATGGTGTTTGTATAGTTTAGTGTAGGGTTAGGTGTAAGAGTTTAGATGTATGTGTGTGGATTGCTGTTTGTTTGGTGTGCTTGTGTTGTGTGTATGTGTTTTGGAACAGCAAATTTTTTCCTTAGGAAAAATTTCTCTGTTCTGTATGTTCGATGTCGTAAACTTTCGATTCGTAGGGTTCGATATTAGAACACTCGAAATTTTGAAAGTTCGGTGTTCTAATATAGACCCAAATTATATGTATGACTGAGGGTATACAGATGAGTCTATATTAGGTAATCAAAACTTTAGGTAATCAAATACCTAAAGATCGACACCTAAACAGCGAAAGCTGTAAATATTGAACAGCCACTTCCGCAAATTCTTTCGTAGGGAAAGAATTTGCTTGGCTATTATCGGGAATCTGCCCTTTTCTCCACTGTAGAGCGATCTTGGACTTGGTATATTTAGTTAGGGAGATGTGGAGGGAAAAGCCCTCTACTCGATTAGGGTTTGAAATTTTTTTCCTCCGGCCAAGCGAATTCTTAACCTACGAAATAATTTGCAGAAGTGGCCATTTGATGTTTACAGCTGTCGCTGTTTAGGTGTCAAGGTTTAGGTATTCGATTACCTAAAGCTTTGACTTTATAATATAGACCTATACAGACTACTATGCTTCTATAATTTTAATTGTGCTATCTGGCCTTGCATGGCGTTCAGACTTAAATAAGACTAATACACATATTAATGTATAAACCAGGACCTTGTCAGGTCACAAACATCCATGGTTAACTCCTCAGACTGTCATGTGTATTTATATATAATTCATGACTATGTCCTAGAAGCACTTATTTTGTGGCAAAGATAAAAAAAATACTGCTGTGGAAGAAAATGTTTTACCTGTTATGTATAGATTTGAATCCCACATTGTAAAAATCTATTTTATCAATGTATAAAGCCAAACCAAAAATGTGCCAGGTCATGAAATGTATTCCCTCAGTACATGTCTGCAAAGTGAAATCAACTTAACAGTTCCAGCAGCAAACAACTCTCAAACTAATGCCAGGTGGCAGATTAAACTTCCAGTTTCCAAAATTGCTTTCCTCTCTGGCACTGTTGCTCTCCACTTAATGTCACTCAAATGCAGTTTGTATCACTGTTCAGTTTTGAGCACTACCAGTAAACACGATAACAGGTATTGGTAGGAAATCATTATTGGCTATTGCTGTTTTCTCTGGTTAGATATGTCTGGTAGTAGAATACCAGGTGTCCAATTTAGAGTGAAGAGGTGAGGTGTTGAGGAGACCAGAATCTTTACTGGATTCCTTGTAAAACACGACAGCTGAAGGCTTTTTCAGGAGGGCTATACCAGCTCCTACCACAATTTTAAGTCTTGGAATAGTCAAGCCAAGGCTGTCTCCAGTGCAACTGGCATTCCACGCACTGGAGAACAATATAGACATCACCTTAATGACCTGACAAAGTGCAAGAGGGATACACTCATCCAGTGGCTGGATGAGTTCAGGACTAGTAACTTCCCATAGTTGGGTAAGTGCACTAATATAGAGAATGTGTAGTAGATAGAAAGCTACTTATAGGCAAGAATTGTATGCAACTTGTATGCACAATGCTCTTCTCTTCATTCCACAGCTAATTCAGAGATTACTGTGAACTGAGAGGCCTATGCAGATCATCTAGTGAGACTGAGGGAAGGAAGGTGTATGTATGCAGCACAAATGAAGTACTGATGTAGCTTTTAAATTAAACATATCTTTTTTATACAGTTGTAGCAAAGTAAGCATGCGTATCCTAAATGTAAAAACAAGCATGTGTGCTTCAATCTGTAGCACAAACCAACTGTAGGAGTCAAGACTGTAGTCAGGAATTATGGGTTCACATACCACAAGTAACAAGTATAAAATAGTACAATCCTTTAAAATATTACATAAATTAGCATAAATGTCCTGCTATTAACTTAATCTGTATAATTAGACCAAGCATATGTGCAATATCTGCACATTGCAAGGATTACTTTCAACAATCTTTAATTATAGTTTGTAGTTGTTAAGAGGTATACCTTAATGTATAAATTGAAAAAAAAATTAGTTTTATTATTGTGATAATGCATTGTATATCACATATGATGGTACTAATTTTATCTCTTTTTTTCTCTCAACCCTGCCCATATCTCAGTTTTTTTTCCTATGTGTCATCAAAACATCTCCATGTTACCCATCTCTGACAAATCACAAAATGCTTTACAGCACAAGGAGGTAGGCCAACACCGTGGCTGAGCCTACCCCCACTCCACCAGCTACTGCACAAATGCACAACACATCTGGGACCCAACCTGGCAGTACTGACTTTGCTGCCTTGCACTACCTGTGACCTCAAGTTGTACTACCCTGGCAGCTGGTGCTGTGTTACCCTCTGGGAATATTGATGGAGGTGGGGAATTTATCATCTACCAGGAGATGCCAGAGTTGGTACGTAGGGTCACGCACAGCACCATTGGTGCACACTTACACCAGATGGAGAGGTTGCTCTCCTTTATGGTCTGTAAGAGAAGATGCCAAGTTTCCAACAGCAAGTGCAGTAAGGGGATGGTGATGGCAGTCCTACAGGTGAGGACTAGATTCTCACTGTCCCAATGTTTGACAGCCATGGCCATCTGTTGTCCCTCCCCAACCCCAAACATAGTGTCCCCAAACATATCATGTCGCTCGCCATCCCTGTGTCTTGTCTTGTTTATCCTGTTTGTTTGGATGTGCTTCTTCACCAACCCTACTTATCTGACCCAGAAATACCTACATCCCCTACCAAGCATCCCTCTCTAACTCAAGTAAAAAAAAAAAAATGAATGGGCACCTGCACCCCCCCCCCACCAAAAAAAAAGTCCCATACATAGCTCTCTGCTTTGCACACATGTCTTCTTGACACACTTGATTTGGCCCAGTTGGCTATACAGCATGGTAACATTGTTGTCACCCCTCTTTCTTGAGGTGACAGTCTAAACATAGCTATTATTCTGTATATATATCTTCATTTTATACTGTTGAAGAAGTGGATACCTATGGTTCTTTCCTACTTCTCTCCTAAGCATTCCTATATTGCTTTCCCTTTGTTCTTCCCCCTGCATGCCCCCCACATTCACCACTTTCCTATCTATCTCATTTTAACCCCTTTAATCTGATCAAAAAATAGAATCACATCCAACACACATAAGTAAAGAAAAAACTATGGAGTCCTTCACTTTTTGGCCTCTGTGTTTTTGTGAAGTTTGGCATCACACTCCAATGCCAAGAGATTGTGAACAGCTCTTCAATGGTGTGGTTACCTCTGTGCAATGCTGCTTAAACATGCTGTGATGTGGTAACACACAGTGAATGCATAATAAAGAATTGTCATTGCAGTATAAATACACATTTAAAACTATTGAATACACCTCAATATGAACTCTACATCACATGGGCTCCAAAAGAAATGTGTTAACACATTTACACCTGCTGCTTCAGAGTCAGCTAAGCAGCAGGTATGTTTCATATACTCAGTATTCATAACTCTGAGAATTTTAACAATTAGGCTCACGTCACCGCTTAACTATGTGCAAACAGGGAAAGCAGTATAAATGTATATCTCACATGAATTAACATTTTGGCATCAGTCATGCAAACCAGCTGATCATTAGTGCACTATTTAAAGTTTATATTAACATGCATTACTTATGTTTATTGCCCATGTAGTCTTCATGCCATGAAAGTACATATGAAAACACAAACAAGGAGAATGTACTTTTAAGAAAAGAACACATACTTACACTGCAACCGTCTATTGCCTCCCCCATGCATGCACTGGAAACTTAGTCTCTAAATACTTGTTCACAAATATATCAACCACATTACAGAAATAAATAAGAAAATGTTTCTTATATACCATGCACATCATTTATTTATAATGACAATACACATTCAGATTTCCCAATAGTTATAGTAATGTGAATAGCTTTTACATATATTTTGTAAAGCTGTCTGTTAAAGTGAAATCATCACATGGTAGCTTTGCTTACAACTGTGAATAAAATCTGGCAATGTTGACAGTTTATGTATAATTGAACCATTGTTTCAGAACACATTTTTTGATATGCACTCCACAACTTAAATGACAATTGGTTTGGTATATCTGTCATACATCTTATTAGGTGGATGTTTTACATGCAAGTGAAAGTTCTTTGATTAATGCCTGTGGTGCATTTTTTGGCACATTTCTATGTTTGTCTGTGGTGATTGCTAGGTTCTATATTACCTGCCTATTCACAAATTTAAATATTTGTAGACTGTGTTGCATGCTTTCCTGTTCAACATTGGTATTATAACCTAGATAAACTGACCCTCGAGCAGATATCCATTTGAATAGAGCAGTTCATATTCATGCATGTTCTGAATATGAACACCCTGGAAGTCACCCTTAGTATTGTAGCTGCATTCAACTCCTTGGGTGTTTTGTTTTAAACACAGTTCTAGCCTAGGTTAACTGACACCTGAGCAGATACCCACTTGATTCCAACACTTCATATTCTGCACACTCTGCAAGTCAACATTTGTATTGTATCTGTTTCCGACCCCTTGGGTGTTTTTTATCTGTTTCCGACCCCTTGGGTGTTTTTTAGGAACATAATTATAGCATAGGTTGACTGACACTTGAGTAGATACCCATTAGACTATGGCAGTTCAGTATCAGCAAATATATTCACAAAGGTTTGTTTTTTTCAGGATACTGATCATTAATTGTTTTGATAGATGATGCACACAGTTGTACAAATACAATACTGTTAATAACAGATATATTAGATTTTTACGTGTCAACAGTTGTGTTGATTGAACATATCACTTTGTTTTTAGTGCTTTATTCATTATATCGATGTGTGTTCAGCCAGAATATCATGCTGCCTGTCTCAGATGTTTGTCATATGTCTTGCCTATTGTCCACAATATTGGCATATCACTTTCTCATGCTAACAATGAAGTGTTGTGGCTGCATATATAAATTACTGAATGCAAACAATGAAATATGTTCAATTGAGCATTTATACATTTTTATAAAGCTAATGACCCATGAGTGTGTGTGTGTGTGTGTGTGTGTGTGTGTGTGTGTGCGTGTGTGTGTGTGTGTGTGTGTGTGTGTGTGTGTGTGTGTGTGTGTGTGTGTGTGTGTGTGTGTGTGTGTCTTGGCGTATAGAATTGTTTAGAAAAGAACGCTGTCATCCTTTTTAGAAGTATGATATATAGGTCCATAGTTAACTCTGTCCATAATGAATGTGTGTCAGTCCTTGTGTAAATTGTCATCATAATCATGTTGTGTTGTGCTATGATATTTATGGGACTGTTCTGCATGACAGACATTTGCTTTTTTTTCTGTTGTGTTTGGAAATTAATAATTAATTACAGAGCACGGTACCTGTGGATGTTCTCTGATCCAAAGAAGAAAACATGCACACATGTGAGGCCACTGCCAGAGTCTTCCGAGGATGATGGTGACAATGATGATGATGACAATGCCAAAGAACCCAGACCTGCCCCTGCACAAGCCATCCTGACTGCACCCTGGAGGAGACATTGACATGACAGAGATAGAGACGATTTTAGGTAAGATGGGCATGACTTTTGAAGTGATTGACAAAATGCATAAAATAGACTATAAAATAAGCACTCTGGAAAGTGACAATCAAAGCAGAAAAATCACATAACTGAGTTAAATATCAGATGAGGAGGAACCCCCGCTTTTTTTATTTGAGATTCTTTTTTTCTGCCATACTATGCTTTTCAGTAAAAAAAAAAAGCATAGTAAATACGCAGATTTAACAAACTCTGTTAGTCTGTTTCTTTTTTAAACAGAATACTGATGTTTGTACAGTATTTTTCCAGACTACCACTCAGTTTGATTTCTGGCTAGCCCAGAAAAAAAAAAGAAATGGATAGGTGGCAATACTAAAAATTCTCATGTCAAAACTGCATGCTGTGTCAAAACTGCATGCTATAATTACCAGGGAATTCTACTTTGCAAAAGGCAAAAATATTGGCACTTTGTTTTTGCATTTATGTTCAGACTGTGTGTCTTTGTCACATTGGAAACACAACTGCAAATACTACACACTGCACACTCATCACTCTGGTAACATGCAGAATTTTAATACCTTGACAGTTGTACATGGCTAGTTATAAATTTCATACAGGTCTCCTAACATCTTCTCTCAGACATCCAGTGATGATGTCATCCACTGTAACGTGTCCTGCAGCCTTGTAAATTTAGACTTATGTCATGGTGAGAAGGGTTGGGAGGGTGGCCTAATGGTTAAGGTGTTTGCCTTACAAACACAAGGTGCAATGTTTGAGTCTCACAAGGGATAATTGGCTAAGCTTAAAATGGCTTGCAAGGGCAGTCTGCTTAGTACTAACCTATGAACCTATGGTGCTCGCATAAAGTATTGAGTTCTGTAGCATGTACACTTAGATAGGTAGGGGTTATGTTCTCTATGCAGTCAACCGGGGTGTGTGTTGGTGCACTTGCTTGACATTAGAGGGAGGATTGTAACACTCTATTTCTTGGAATCCAGGATTGTTAATACTAAATTCCTACAAATTCCAGATCTCCATGCCACCCTTTGCTCCTCCTGACCTAGGACTAAAACAGCTCCATGGCTCACACAACAAACCAAGGAAAAAATGTTCCAACGAAAACAAAATATGGGCCAAATGGAGAGCCTCTAAGAGCTCTGCAGACCACCTATTGTTTAAACAACTAAGAGATGCAACCAAAAAGGACATTATCTTAGACAAAAAAAACTATTATTTCAAACTTCAACAATCTCATGCTAATAATCCTCAAAGGTTCTGGTCAGGCATTAACAAACCTCTCCAACCAGGTCATACCAAAACTCCTGCCCCATCTTCAATTCCTCATAATACTCCCTTGGAAATAGCTGATGCCTTCAACAATTACTTCACTGAAACTATTCGAGCCCTTGTAAAGACAATACCTCCCATCTCCCCCAGCCCCTTACAAAACATATGCAGTCCAGTGCCCTCCTTCCTCATACAACCTGCACCAACATCTTATATCTGCAAACTCCTTCAAAAACTCAAACCATGTACCCCTTCTGCTGACCGCCTGCCAGCAGAATACCTTCAAATAGCTTGCTTCCAAAGTCATAGCTTATCCCATATCCATCCTTATAAACCAAACAATCATAGAAGGTAACATCTCATCCATATGGAAAGTCTCCCACATTATCCCCTTACATAAAGGAGGCAAATCCACTGATATATCCACTTTCTGACCAATTGCTTTACTCTCCCCACTAGCTAAAATAATGGAAAAATGTATTCACCATCAACTACTTCAACACCTGCTCCACAATAACTTACTAGCCAACTGCCAACATGGCTTTAGGCCCTTTCATAGTACAACTACCGCCCTGCTAACTTTTACTGACTGCATAAACAGGAATCGTAATAACAACTCTCTATCTTCCGCATTATTCATTGACTTATCAAAAGCCTTTGACATGGTTAACCACAATTTACTGATCAGTGCACTAAAAGCACAATCTCTTGACCCACAAGTAATACTTTGGTTTACATCCTATCTAGAAAATAGACAACAAGCAGTGCTCTGGGACAACAACCTCTCCACACCCCTCCCCGTAAACACTGGAGTCCCTCAAGGCTCTATCCTAGGCCCTCTTCTATTTTCCATTTTTATTAATGATCTCAATACTATTTTTCCTCAAGCCACCTGCATACAATATGCTGATGACTCTACTTTAATCTGTACTTCTAAATCATCAATCTCTCTTCAAGCACTTACTCAAACAGTATTCAACACTGTTGAAAACTGGTTTACCTCCCATTGCCTCCTCCTAAACCCCCCAAAAAACAAAATTGTTGCTTTTTGCTCCCACCCAAAAGTCTCCATTGATCCACTTCACAATTACCTCTAACAATGGAACTACTATTTCACCAGATACTACCACACGTCTCCTGGGTATCACTATAGATAACAACTTCAGCTATGATGATCATATCAACAATACTATACAAACTGTCAATAAAAAACTAGGCTCCCTGTATAGAATCAAACCCTACCTCACACCTCTAGCCAGAACCACCATGGCCCAGACTCACCTCACTTCTACCCTATTCTATGCTTCTGCTATATACACCAATCTATCTAAACACAATCTAAGCAAGCTTGAAACTAGTTATAACAATATAGCAAGATTTGCCACTGGTACCCCTTTTAGAACCCACCACTGTCACAACCTTAAACAACTCAGATGGTCTGAACTACATAACCATCTGCTGTATAATCAACTGGTGATCTTACAAAAAATTCTTTATCACCCAAACAATACCCCAATTCTCTCCAGCCTGATCTCCCCATATAAAAATCTTGTAAGACTTCGATTAGCAAATAAGTTACTAATTTCCAATATCAAATCTAATAATAAAGCTTGGGTCTCACTTTTTACTAACGTTGTAGGCAAAATCTGGAACAGCCTTCCTACGACACTCACATCTCTCTCATCTACATCTCTCTTCAAGAAACACCTCAATGAACATCTAAAAACTCATTGGCTTTGTCCCTGTTCTAAACCTGACTGAACCATACTTTTCCCCTTATTTTCTCTTCCTGTTATACTCCTTTCTTCTTAACAATGTCCCCTTTACAGTATTAATCTAGAACTAGCTTTGTTTTCTAGCCCTTGTGTATTTCTTTTACTATCTTTTTCACTTTTCTCCTTCTCTGACTTTCTAATGACAACATTTGAACCTTAAGTGTACCTGCCACTTTGTAACATAAACCTATGCAAATACTCTATGCTACCATTCTTCCTCTTAGACACTATTTTTATTTTTTTTTATTTACAAACATTATTATTTCCTTTATGCAGTTGAACTTTAGTTCATTTTAAGTGTTGTATCTTGTAATTTTACTATGTTGGAGCCTATCTCCCTGTGAACTTAGTCATGTTTTAAACATTGTATTTTGTAATTTTTCTATGTTTGGAGCTTAACTCCCTGGGCCTCTACTAAAAACGGACATGTATCCAGCTAGACTAGCCCAGTCAACAAATGTAAAATCAATAAATAAATAAATTGTACACCAGCATGTCAGACACTGCTATTACCATCTTCTTCTCACCAGACTTTGCTGATGTCATCAGCTATAGCTGTTTCTAAGCATGTTCTGTTAATGTCACATGGCTGGGTTAAGCTCCCTAGAGTGAGTGAATCTTGTGCCCTTATATTTATGGATGCACAGCTTTTCTATCAGGGCAGGATCAGGGACTGGCCTGTAGTCCAGGCACAAGCTACCTCATCCTATACAATACAAAGTACAGTGGCAGGGCTTCCAGTCTATCCACGTATGTCATGGCATGGTTTGTAGGCCCTGTATTTTCTTGTTGAGAAACCCCTTTAGACTCTCCAGCTGCTGCAGGTGTCTATTGAGATACATGCAAAAGGTAGCATTGTACAATTTTAGTGTTCTGCCAAGGGTCGAGTATAGTGGTGTTATAACATCCTCATGCCTGAATATGATGGCCTGACTTACGAGGTGCACAATGTAGAAGGCTTTCCTTACAGTTATGGAAACATGGTGGTTGAATTTTAGGTTGCTATCTACCTGTGTTCCCAAGTCTTGCACCACTGGGTTTGAGCTTAGTGGGGTGTTGTAAATGCTATAATTAGCAGGGAATTATACTTTGCAAAAGGCAAAAATATTGGCACTTTTTTTTGCATTTATTTTCAGACTGTGTGGCTTTGGCACTAATTATTTGTCTGTGTTAGCCCCTCCTGTAATATATTTATATTGTTACCCAAGCTCAGAGAGCAAAAGCCAAAAGAGCACTAAACCAAAACAACTTGCTCCAAGAACAATGAAGGTAGTCCTGAACCATACGATGTAAAATAAGCAGCCAAGGATGAACCAATACTGAAAAACTTTAATAAATCCAAGACAACTCCACAGTATACAGAATGTCGACTAAGTGCTTTCGTCTCCTGTTTGGAGACTTCTTCAGAGTCGATTAAAATAGACAAAAAACATCACTTATATACAAAAACAAAAACAAAAAGTGGGCTGGCATAAATACATTAATTGATTAATTGATTTATAAGACCATTTCTTAAAAGGGCTACATTCCTTAGTAGCTTTGTATGTACTGACAGTACTTATAATCATATAGTAACAAAAACATATTATCAAACTAGGGCTCAGGATGATACTGGTTAAAAAATGTATACATACTAACATTCCTTAACCTATTTTAGAAAACAAGTATACTTATAAATACCGGTTTGTGTATATTAATGAAAATATTAATAGTATAAAAATATGTATATATGTATATATGTTTATAAAAAATCACCTAATGTATAAATAAATAAATTATTCTTATATATTAAAAAATATATGTATGCACAAAAAATGTGCTAAAAGCATTCATAAATATATGCATAAAAATATACATTAAGAAAATATTAATAAAAATAATAATAATAAAACATACATAGAAAGACATGCATAAAAGTGGTCCATAGGCTTGTTATTTTCTTCTTTTTTTTTATTGGTTCACTATTTTCCTTTTCTATTTCTATTTTTCTTAGGATCAGAGGCAAAAATTTTTAAAACCGGAGTAATGGATATGTGGTCGTTAAGACCTTTCCCTCCACATGCATCCAATCTTAGCTGCCACATCATTTCTTTATACTCAAGTTTTGTTTCACAATCTCCTCCTCTATCTATGTATACATTTTTTAACCAGTATCATCCTGAGCCCAGTTTGATAATATGTTTTTGTTACTATTTGATTATAAGTACTGTCAGTACATACAAAGCTACTAAGGAATGTAGCCCTTTTAAGAAATGGTCTTATAAATCAATTAATCAATTAATGTATTTTTGCCAGCCCACTTTTTGTTTTTGTATATAAGTGATGTTTTTCATCTATTTTAATCGACTCTGAAGAAGTCTCCGAACAGGAGACGAAAGTGCTTAGTCGACATTCTGTATACTGTGGAGTTGTCTTGGATTTATTAAAGTTTTTTCAGTATTGGTTCATCCTTGGCTGCATATTTATATTGTTGTTGGACTCAGTGACTGAACCCAATTTGCAATCATCAGCAAACTTGGAAAAACAAAGGCTATATACTTCAGCCTGGATTCCAAGAAATAGAGTGTTAACAGTAAAGGGTCCAGCACAGATCCTTGTGGTATGCCACTGGTGATGGCTGTACTGGAAGAGTTTGAGTCACCAACTTTGACAGTATGTGTTGTGTTGGCTAGTCAATGGGATAACCATCTAGTGATGTAAGGGTTAATCCCCAACTGTGAGACATGAGTGGGAGATTATGTCAAAACCCTTGGTCAGATCAGGATAGGCAGTATGCACTGTTTTACCTTCATCCAGGGATTGGTGACTTTCTCAATGAAGTCTGCTAGGTTTAATAAGCATGATCTAATCTTAACAAATCCAAATTGGGTTGGGTCTGGAGTTTGAAGGTAACATCTGTCCTTGTAGATAACATCTATGATGATTCTTACCATGGCCTCTCAGATGAGACTGGATAGACTTAGAGGTCTATAGTTCCCAGGGTTGGTCTTTGCCCCCTTCTTTATGCAAGGGGCCTACTGCTGCTGTTTTCTACTCCACTGGAACAAAGTCAGTTCCCAGGTTATGGTTTAAGAGGACACTAATTTGTCCACTAGTTTCGGTTTTAGATTACTTAGCAAGCAACCTGGGATGTTATCTGCTACCACTGATGTTTTTAGCCTTGGAGAACACAAATATGACCTTATATTCAGAGATACTAGGCAGGTGACTGGTGTCATGTATGCTTTGGGGTATGGCCGCTGGGGCCAGGTGGTTGAAGTTTGCACCAAAGTTGTCAGCTAGCAGGTTGTCCATTTCCTCCAGTCCAGCTTCATGTTTAGAGTCTTAGCATTAAGCAGCAGAACTTTGAGTCTACCTCCAGTGGATGTTGTTATCTTGGAACTTTTGTTGCTTTCACATTGCCTAACAAAGGCACTATGAGGAAGCAAACACCTCTGCCAATATCTGACAGCCTAGAGGACATGGGTTCAGACTATCTCTGGCAAAGCAGCATGGCTTGTCAACCATGTAAGCCCAGGTTGAGAGATATTGGATCCCCCTGGAATGACACCAGAAGATAAGCCAATTGTTGAAGTCCACCAATTTTGTTTATATTGTGGCTTCATCTTGTATGAATGTGCAGTGTTGCTTTGGGCTGGGGTCATACCCACCTAGGACACATGATCTGACAGTTCAATCATGTGCCTCTTCATATCATCCAGAGAAGTCCTTTATGAAAACAAATACACAGTCCAGTGGTAATGTAGACATTGCACCCTTAGGAGCAGACCAAGTGGCATGTGACCTGTATACTGAGGTAGATGGTATGCAGAATTTCCACCAGCATGTGCCCACAGTGGTGGCTACTCCATTGCATGTAACACAACTACTGAGTATGTGCAGGACATCCACATCAAAGGCAATAATATTTCCATAGTTCACATCCTTCGTCACACCAAAAACTGAGTACAATGCACCCTTCTTCATGTACCTCCCTACACATTTTCTAGGGATGCATAACTCAAGTGGACCCCCTTTGCCACAGTGAGCTCCCACACATCTTATTTTCCATACCTAGGCATTCTTCATGCTGCATAAACATTACTCTCTGATGGTGCATAAACCTCATAATGGTGTTATACCAGATGCATGTGTGATACCTATTCCAGTGATGCACACAGTACATACATAGCTGTTTGACAACATTGATAGCATGCGTTAAATTCAGGACAGTGTGGATTGTGCCATATATATATGCCATGCACACATATCAGCTAGCTTGGATTGATCATAATGTCACATACAGGTATAGCAGTGTCCACTCTAACACCTCCAGAAGATGTTACAATGTCAGGACAGTGTGCTTGTTTATCCTCATAGATTGCTGACATCTCATAATAGTTGTACAGGTGTGTTCCTGCAGAGCCAGCTATAATCACTCACAATCATATGTTATGTCAGAGACATGGGATTACTGGCGTTATTATTCTGATATTGTCTATGGTTGCATGTGCTTCTTTTACTGCTGTCCATGAGCCTGTAACTATGATGTCCCACTTGGTCGAGACCTCTGCTGACATTATAGTCATATTCAGGCAACTCATTTTGCACAGATTCACAATATGCACTCAACACCTATTGTATGTAACATGCCTGATAGACGTTCTCTCCATTGTTCATTTCAGAATGCTTATATCACAAAGGCATCTTCTCCAGTGTTGTCACCTTGTGTGACAGTTACATAATATACATTTTCACTGTGTAGTCCATACTGTATCATGTCAATATGTGATTAGTGTTCCTGCTACAACTGCCTTCATTCACATGCCCCGATCTGCTGTACATTAATATGCTTCACCTGTCCTCTTTCCCTGTGTTTATTCTTACAATTCAACTGTGTGTCCCTATTCAGTACACACACTCCCCCTGAAGTCCATGTACAGTTATGGATCATTTACACAACTTTTGTTCAGTATGCCTGAAATGGGATTCCACTATACTCTATGTTTGTACAATATACATTGCTGTGTTATTAACCCTGGTAGACATTGTGGCATTCCATTCAATCACATAGGCCTTGTTTGTCCATAGGCAACCAGGTCTACATGTCTGGTGCTGTCCTTGTCACTTTACATGGTTTCCTGGCTGGCAACACTGTTGCTAGTCATAAAACCATGCTTATTTTCATTTAAATATGATATGTGGCATGAATATGTAAATAGTGCTACTGCACACCACACATACATGTAAACTCCATGTCGACTTTGAGCAAAGCCTACACAGAGTTTAGTGAATCCCCAAGAGTATGTTTACCGTGTTTCTACCGAATATGGCTATTCCAGAACATCTCCCATTTTCCAATTTACAGATTATCTTTTCTCCTCATAGTTTCTCTTTCTAATCTTCCTTCATTTGATAAAAATCTTGTCTTCTAATATAATTACACCAACATCACATGTATTACACCATTCCAGAATTCCTATTCTTCATTCTTAATACTATTCCCTTTTACAGAAAGCACTCTAAAATTTTCATTTTTCCTTAGATTCATCGTTTCTTAAGTTCATAGTTAATTACTTGGTTAGCATTCTTAATAGGCCATTATAAGCCAAGCCAATTTCCTTCCCAAAGGTGAAAATCAAACACTGTACCTCCAGTCTTGATATTTGCTTTCTCCTCCATTTGATGAGTCAAACACCCTAACCATTATACAAACCCCATATCACTAGCTGTATATGTTCTTTTTATCAGTTTCCTTTCATTTTGTCTTTTGCACTTATCCCTTTAAATTTTCTTTTTTTGCCTTTTACTCTTTTAGCAATATATATATTTTTTCTGTTACTACCTTCCAGTTTATGTCTAATTTATCACTTATTTCAGAACCTGCTTCTATGTTCTTTATTATTTTTTCTCATCTATTTGTCTCCTATTTCTACTAGTTCTGAACTGTATCTCTTTATTTAGTTTTTTTCTCTTTTTTTCCTCTTACTCTTATTTTAATTTTTTGCAATCCATCCACAAATGTCCTGTTTTTTTATACTTATAACATTTCAATGCACATTTTTTGCATCATTTCCCATTTCCCCACAAATATAACATTTTTGTCACAGTTACTTAGCAAATGTCCTTCTTTTCCACAAAAAAAGAAAAAAAAAGGAAAATGGTTGTCCCCAGTATTTTATGAAATCCCTATTCCCCTCCACATTTATCATGCTTGGTATATGTATATCTTTTTCCCTTTCTACATTTAACACAATATTACCAACCAGCCACCAGTTCATAAACACCTTTTGTCATAGATCTTTGAAATGTGCAGCACTTCTTTACATAAAATTTTCAAATGTCCTTTCAAAGTCTCTCTTTCTACCTCTGTTCAAAATTGTGCATGGTTTTTCTTTTCTATTTTGTTGTTAAATACTTTTAGCATATAAAGATTCCATGAGTTGCAGCCTTTCTTTTTTTCATATTTTGCAAGAAAAATTTCCATTCAAAAAAACAGTCTCAAATATAATGTCACAAAATGTCTCTTTTTTAATAAGAGTAAATGATCTTACCTCATGTCCTTTTACAGCCAGTGGAGTTATTAAATTACCCCGCACTTTATACCTTTCCATTTCTTTGTCTTCTTTACTTTCAGGCCTTACCACATACTTCTATTTTTCATGTTCTTCTGCCTTCTTTTCTGCTACTCCACTTTTGCCTTCTTTTACTTTCTCTTTATATGTTTTCTTTTACTTCTCACCAGTATTCTTTATGATTGTGTCTGCAACCTTCTTTTGTATTTTCTCCATAGTGTTCCCCAAGGAAATATCTCCTTCATTTTCTGGCTCACTCTGCACCACTATTTCAAGTAAATCATACCACAACCTTCCAGATTGGAGGGTTGGAATTATGAATCCATCATTTGCTGACTCATCTCCATCAAACATATTTCTTTGAAACATTCCATCAGAATCCTGCACACATTGTCTAGTCTCAATATTTGCTTTCTCTTCCATTTGTTTCACTACTCCATCATCTCCTCCTCTTTCCATCTGCCTCCCTGTTTCTCTGGGCTTCATATGCACCTGGAAGAGAAGCAGAAAGTGCTCCTACAAAATGGGTCTCACTCACAGCAATGATAAGTAAGGAAAGTTCCCTGATGCCCTGGCCAATTTTCTCCTAGTAGTAGAAATACCACCTCAGGTCTACCCTGAAAAGAGTCAATAAGCCTATTGGGACTCAAGGTCAAGAAAGAATAAATAAAATAAATAGAATCCCCCTACTTTAAGACCAGATTGAGACATGCCATCAAGGGATGTAAAAGGACTACTAGAAAATGTAATACATAGTACAATCCTAAGGTCACTACAGATATCAAAGCAAACTAAAAAACTTCAGAAATCAACTAAACTGCTTACATACATGTCTTCTTTCCCAGTTGACTGCATTTGTGTCTGAGTATTGCAGCCCACAGCTGTTTCACTAGTCTTAATAGCAAATTAAATCCTTAGTGGGGATTCTGTACTGTGGAAAAATATGTGTAGTACCTATTATTAAAAATACTGTCTGAAATATTCAACAAAAGTCCAGGCAAATGGCATTTTTAATAAATTGTTAAGATTTGTTAAGAAAAAAGTGTTTGATTTTTGAATGCTATAAAAGGAGAAGAACACAGGATGTGAAAACTAATTAATGGATATGTGAAATACAGAGAGCAAGAAATTTACTCAGAAAGTTCAAATTATTGTCTTGGTTTCCTTTGTTAAACATTTTGTGTTTATTTTTGCCATCATGGGGCTTATCTCAGTATAGCAAGGTGACTTCTAATAATAATTAAGTACAGTAGAGTCTGTCAGAGAGGGTTGATACGTATATGATCAGGAATAACTGTTCAGTATTTCATTTAATTATTCATATTCCATCCATTTTAGATTTGTTTTGTTCTGGAATCCATGAAACCAGTGTTGGGTTTTTACTGTCTGGCAGAGATATGCCTGATAAGTAATCATAGTCTCAGGTATTTCCCTGATGACTACAGTATTTCTCCCTCTACTAAAGAAGGTTTTAAAACAAGTGAATCATCAAGAAACCTTGTTTGGGTCACGTATTAAGTGATAAGCTCTGCCTTATATTTAAATTTTCCTTTCTGAGTATGTTTATTGACAATGTTAGTGTACAACCTGAAACTCATATTGGACCCTATGTTTTTTTAGTGCCAATTTAATCTGCCTTCATGACTTGTCAAGACTGAAATAACACTGTATAGAGCAGTGAACAGTAAGTTACTGGCCAAGGATCAGAGCTTACATTACATCTTTGATCTCTTTTCTTCTTTTTACATAGAGGATCATGATAGCCATTTTTTTCCTACCTTCTGACTCATTATGGATTGCAATCATTGTTCAGACCTACTTTGCCTCCTACCTTTCTAGTCACTCATACATGGTACTGTTCATTGTATATTGTTCATTTACTGTTTCTGTTTTGCTGAGTTCTTCAAGACTCATTTCTGGGACGCATTTTGTTCACAGTATGCATTATTCCACTTTAAACAGCATTCAGGAGCAGAGTCTGCAATATCATTGCTTTGGTGATAATATTCAGTCACCTCTCTTTTCCCAGGACAGAATGAAAGTCTGTAATTTTAATGGAAGCTCGGTTAGATAAGGGAAGGTTAGCTGGCTATTAATCCGGATAGTAAGAAGGCTATGGCCTTTCATGTCACCCTTTGCCCTCTTTTGCCCCAACTAAAACTCCAGCTGTAATCTGTATACTGATTATCATCTGGGGGGTTGTTTCGAATGGATCATTTGCCCTGACCTTAGATAACAAGCCTGCACTTTAAGAGCTGGCTTCAGCTATTATAAATCTCCTTATTTGTATTATATGGTCCTATATGGATCTGATGATCTTTTCCTGCATCCCTCATCTTATTCCACATTCCCCATAGTGATATCTGCTACAAGACTGGGCTATGCTAATGCAACATGCCTTGAGCTGCCTGACTGAGACCCTGATTATTTACAGCTAGAGCAGAATGATTAAACATGGTCCTTACTATGCCCCTTTTGTTATCATTGTATACCATGCGTGCTCAGATTATACTCTGCCTTTTTACTATGACAAGAATGACTTTCAATTGTTACATTTTTATGTCATTTAGCACAAAACGACCTGGGCCATTAAGGACCCCATTATTTTCTTTATATCACCATGGTCATTCAGTTCATTCACTTCGGGGTAGCTTAGTATGATTGTTAGTCATTTGTTTACATGGATGTGCATGTGTAGGATGTAATACCTCAATGGCTTATGCAGTGTGTAAGAGCAAATAACTTCATAAGCCACTTTCATTTTCTAATATATATGGCAGATAATATTGTGATTAGCTCATTTGCCTTGTCTTCAGTTAAGAAAAAATGGCAGTTACATAGTTCTTCCAACTGCAGATTGCATTTTTGTTATTGTTTTACACTTTATTTTATCAATATTATACTTTCATAGAGAACAAGATTGTCCCTTAATAAATCTGATTCAGGTTGATTTGATTTGAATAGTAAATAGCTGTTCCTCTCAGTAATTAATATCTATAGTACTTAATAGTCAAAGTTCTCACTGAACCACAGTGCTTAACCATGTGCATTAAAACTACATTTAAGAATAAGTACATGTAAATAAATGCAACCTTTTAAGTACATTTCAAGACAGACAAGCAGATAGCTTTTTTCAGACATACAATGCAAAAAGCTAATATTCAAAATCACATATTTACTACAAAACTGCAGTCCTCCAAAAGTTACTGATATTTTTAAATATCCAAAATCACATATAGTACTACACAATTGCTGCTCTCTGAAGGTTACAAATATTTTCAAAATGCAAGTCTACAGAATTTTGCTTCTGTGTTTCTAAATCTGTCCTCTTCAGAATGTATCTGTTTGTTAACTTGGCTTAATTTGCAACACTGCATATGGGTTTCCTCTACAAATGACTTTGGCTTTTATGTTCTTTTAAGCATTTGCATTTCTGTACATTGTGAAACAGTTTTACACATTCAGAGTAATGTATGTGGGGGAGCATATTACCATGTTTAGCAGTGTAAGAAGTATTAAATACTAAGAAGGGTTTTCATAACAGTACATTTCTAATGCTATATTTAATATATTCTGTGAGCTGTAAGTAAAACGCAGTGAGCTAGAAATGTGGCTATAACAGCATTCAATTAGAACATTATTTGGTTGACTTTTAACGTCATTAAACAGTAAATATTTAAAGATCACTGTTAGCCTCCAGCTCATATCTGGATAATTCTAACTAAACATGCTTCTATGAAGTGAAAACAAATAGGACTTCTGACCTCACTAAATGCTAACCATTAGAAAAACTTATAAACTGACAAACTTGCCTAAAGCATAGTGTGATTTCTATAAACTATTTCATATCAAACTGCAGTATGGAAATGGAAATGGTGCTTCCTAATATAGCATGTATTTCTTGCAGTTATGCTGGAGTTTGTTATTGTAATTTTCTTTAGCCAGTCTAGTGAATCTACATTTTTAGCCTGACATAGTGAGGAATGAGCCTAAACATCTGTGCAAAGAAAACAAACTATGAGTAGACAAAGCAAGAGGAAGAAAACAAAAGCAGGTTCTGAGAGTGAAAATCAATTTTATAGGGCCTCATTTCATTTTTCTTCTAATATACAGCGCAATACATCAAGAAATACTCTGGCACACAAGTGATTATAAAATTTTGTATGATTTATTCTCTCCCTCTCTACAGTTAGTCTTTGCTGTAGTATTATTTTACATTAAAAAAAAACTCATTTTTCTTCAGATCTTTGACCTTCTTATTTGGCATTTAAAACCACAGATTATGCATATAGCCTAATGTTTGTTGTACTTCTTTTACTTGCCTCTATGTTTTATTTATGATTATATAGTTCTCTAAATGAATCAGAGGAGGATATGGTCATTTTTCCTCTTACTGAAAATCCAGAAAATTCACTAACAAATTATAGTAGATGTATTTATTCAAGCATTTATTTATGATTGCTAAAAGTACAGGTGGACCCATCTCCAAAAACATCATCTGCCTTGACACCCAGGTAAACAACATGATAAACATTTAATTATCATATTAATATAAGTGCAGAATAAATAAACAGAAAAAAAACATAACTAATCAAGCTAGTGAGTGATGGAACATGTAACAAAATGTAACATAAATGAGTGCCTAACACAACTTTGAGTGTTATTCATTTTGAATCGGACTTACTCCAAATATACTTCTTAGTTACTCGGTTAAACAATTACATTGATAAGGATGATCCTTACTGTACAGTAGCCCTGACAAGAGAATGACAATCTTTGGTGTGCAAGTGATATTGAAATCATATTTTAATATTAGTTTGATGAATTATTCTAGATAGAAACATATTTTAATATTAGTTTGATACCCCTAGCTACCATATAGGTGGCAATCCACTGAGCACAGAAAAAGTCATCAGAGATCTGGGGACCCAGGTTGACAGTAGCCTTTCGTTTGACACTCATGTTGCTAAAGTAGTTAGGAAAACCTTCTATATCACCCACCTGATCATGAAGGGATTCACATCTAGATCAAGGGAGGTCATCGACCCCCTGTACTCATCACTCATTAGACCTATGATTGAGTACAATGCCCTGTTTGGAATGTATCTGACCAGACACCTGCTGCAGCTTGAAAGGCCCCAAAAGTTCCTCACCAAAAGGATAAAGGGTCTCAAAAATATGTCTTATGCTGCCCGACTGAAAGAACTCCAGCTCTATTCAGTCTCATACCGCTTGCTCAGAGGTGACCTGTGCCTGACATATAAGGCCATGTCAAACCCAGATTTGATGAATATGCTTCACCTCAAAAAAATCTACATCCCTCAGAACCACAAGGGCGGGAGACTTAAACCTTGACACGGTTATAAATAGAACGTGCTGGAGGGACAGATTCATCACCCAGAGACTCCCTATGCTGTGGAACAAAATCCCGGTACATGTGAGGCAGAGCACCTCTCTGGCCTTGTTCAAGAGGAATCCTGACCAATGGATGGGAGATTGCAGATATACCCCAGGGATTACTTCAGTGTCACTGCTTGACAGAGGCACAGCAAAATGATAGGCATAGTTTTTATTCAAACTAAAGGAGTGGCAAAAGCCACATAACTATGGGCTAGGCTTATAAATGCCCTTGGGCAGATAGCCTAGTATGAACCTATGAACCTATGAACCTATGAACCTATTTATAAACTACATGATTTAGAGTCCACTCTGCAAAGTCACCATAATGTGCTTCAAGTTAAGATTTATGGTTTAATTAATATATACAGTCTTAATTTGCTACAGATATGCAAGATGATATAGTGCATTGGTAAAGTAATAGCAATACTGTTCAACAGATGCTTTTAATATGCTCAGTCACATGTTTATTTTATTTGACATTTGTTAACCAGATTACTCTGACTAGGCAAGAAGCCCTTTTTCAGCAGAGGCCCGAGGAGAAAAGCTCCAATACAAAAAGAAAACATACACCATGATAAATACAACAGTAGTGTGCAAAATCTTTGAAACAATAAAGCATTACACATGTACATCAATTCTTACACAGACTTATAGACATAACTTATATAAATTCAAATATACAGAGAGTATGGGTGCGGTTAACAATTAGCTAAATACAACTAGTTGGCCAAAAAAAATGCAAATAACATAAGACATCTTGTAGTCTTTTTTTCCCCAAAACCTTTACTGTTTTTAACTCTACCAAGTCTTTTATATAAACAGAGTACATTCTGTGTATATTTTAAAGCTACAGATGTTATAAAATTATATTTTTGTCACAGCACACTGTTCATGTCTATGCTAACAGTAATTTAAAATGATTAAAATAATGTGACTGGAATGGAGAATATTGTCCCTGGGATTCAATAAACTCTGCAGGAATAGTACTATTCCTGCACGGAGTGGTTCATGTCTGTGTAGCCACAGAAGAGCACCTTGAATATTCATGAAGGCACTCTGCTGTTTAAGCTACATGGACACGAACCATGAACAAGTGCAGGGGGCATGTTCAAGTAGTGCATGGTCATTGAACATGCCTCTTGCACTCAGAAAGTGCCATATGATCTGGCAAAACATTATAGAATTTCTCTAATATTATGACAGTATTTCAGTGTCCGTGGACACTGAAATACATACGGCAGTAGGGATGCAATGCAGGGGGTGTGTGACAGGTTCTGTGACACACCCCCTGCATTATAAAAGTCATGTATGATACCTTGCAACCTATTAATGCAGGAAATGTGTACAAAGGCACAAATAATGGGGGATAAAGCCCTGAAAAGGGACACATCTTACATATTGCCCTCACAGACTTAGAATGTTGATAGAAAACAGGGCATGCATTAGCATGAATTTCAGATGGATAGAAGCCTGAAAGCAAATGTATGCCCAATATTCCCTGACAGCAGTCCATGTGGACAAAGGCACAAATAATGGGTGGACAAAACACTAAAAACAGGGACAACACTTAAATATTCCCCTTACACACTTAGAAAAGGAAAACAGGATATGTATTAGCATGAATTTCTGAAGGGTAAAAGCCTGAAAGTCAAATGCATGCCATTATTTCCTCACTGCAGTCCTAAATTACTTGTCAGAACATGACAATACTCACTATATAACATAATAATATGATAATAATATTATATATTTTTTTCTAGGCTAAGGAATTTTCAAGCATAGCTAAACAAGTATGTGAGTTATGGCCCTCCGCTTACCATAGCTTAAACATCTCATAGAAGATAAATACAAATATACAGCTGAAATTCCCAAGCTGAGATAGTGTAGTGGTTAGAGTACTGGGTTTACATGCAGGCGTTCAAGTACCAAGACAGGCAATTTATTTTTATATAGGAAAGCAGTGTTAAAATTATTTTTCTAAACTTAAGTTATGTAGTAACTGTTTTTTGTCAACCAGGGTAGTGTAGCTGGTGCAAAATGTAAGTTTGAGTGCATATAACATGTGAAACTATCCATGTATACATGAGTTTCCCATACAGTATAGTCAAACCACTTGCAAATGTAAGGAAAGAACATAGAGGGATGTCATGTAAAGTAAATCATATACACTTAATAAATAAGTCAGTATTCAGATATATTTAAAAAATTAAAAGTGAGCAATGGTTATCAATGCTCAGCTATGCTTAACAGGTGTATCCATTGCTAAGATGTGAATGTTAAGCAGCAGGTAGCTCAGTTAAGTGGATTTGCGCAGTGTTAAACAGTGTTCAACAACTTATCCTTTAAGCAGTGTTAAAACCAGCTCAGCAGGTTTGCACACTGCTTAGCAGAGCTTCACCTTTTCAAAATGGTCCAATGACAGCAAAGGGTGGGAATATCACACTATTTAAATGGCACAGGCAGGAATACAGCCATAATCTGTTATAGTCCATCAGTGCAGATACAATGGCTGGTGTAGGAGAGGGCATGCACTTTCGGGCGCAACTCTGGAGAATTCAGGAGTCCAGTGTCAGGGCTGGACTCCTAGTAAAAAAACATATGGAGAGACTGCTGCAGGGCTAGTACAGGGCTCCCAATACAAAGCTGAGGCCTGGGACCATCTCGCATGTGACCTCACCAGTGCTACTGGCAACCCCTGGACTGGTGAGCAAATACGGCACCACTATTCCAACCTAAACCGTAGGAAGGGGGCACTCTTGGACCAATGGATCCAAGATGGATGGGACCAGAATGCTCCAGTGGTGTGTAAGTATCACTATCAAGTAGTTTGTAGCAAATACTAGCCTGGAATGTGATAGACAGATATGCATAATGTGTGTTTTTCTCCCCTACAGCTGCTGCAGAAAGGGCTGTGAATGTCGAAGCCCATGGTGACAGACTGCTGAGGCTGCGCCAACAGGCTGGTGAGTACAATCTATTTTGCAGTCTGTTGTTAAAATAGCTAAGAAAGAGTACATTGCTTACTGCTAATAGGTATACTGTTACTGTGTGAACTGAATAAACAAAAAAGTTTGACTGACGAATATTGAAGTACAATGAAGACCTTTACAAAAAACTGTTGTTTATTCTGGTATGTTGTTGTAGACATATATAGAATGTATACAGGTTCTTCACAGCAAGTATCGCTGTGACAGCATACATTAACTGAGGATCATCTGTGAAAAAGCTTTTAGGAGAAACTGTAGATGGTGTAGCTGTAAAACGAGATAAAAAATTAAATGTGAAATATATACTGCACTAAGTTCTGAACCCTGAATAGTAATATGTAAAGTATCAAAGTGCACTCCATGCAGCATTGCCTTGTGTTAGCCTTTGCTTTCTAGATTGTAGTAATCCAAAGAGTAATGCACAGTACAATAACTATCTGTCATGCATGCATCACAGGATTACAAGTTCAGACTGTCTAACCAAGAGATTATTAGGCAAAAACCAGTGAAGCAAAAAACATCAGTTCCCCAGTAGCTCGGCATGATGGGAAATAGCTTAGTTGTTAATTTTGCACACCCAGACATGGTTCGAATCCAGGGAGTGGTACTAAGATATGTGAATATCTACACACAACAAGTTAGGAATAAATGTAAAAACAGTCAGGTAGAGTTAACAGATATTTTTCCCCATAGGTTTTGCAGGTAACTAAATGTTGCCAGTAGCTGTATGAAGGGTATACTAATAAACTGGGTATAACCATTCAGTTCTCCCACCACATGCCTGCAAATGACAGCAGGGTAGGTACATCCAATATGCAGTCTTCTTGAATCATACCTCTCAACTGTACAAATATTCACTGAATGTCCAGATATTTGTCTCAGATTTTTGGTCCATTTTGCATAAATTTGTGGTGTAATGGCAAATCAGTGGCAAACCATTATAGACTGAAGTTGGAAAATAATGAGAGACATACAAGTCAGATTTCATATCCTTCAGAAATGCCAAGCAAATGCAAAATCTGTTATTTTATCAACTTTCTAAGTTTGTAAGAGCAATATCTAAAAATTGTACATATTTATGGGCCTTTGTCTCACTCTTATGTATGGCTTTGTCTAGATGTCATACTCTAAGAGGTTGAGAGTTATGTTCTTGATACATGTCTCTCAAGTGCCACACTGTCACGGCTAGTGGTCACTGCTTCAAATAATCCTGGACACAGATAGGAAACCAGTGATGCATGCCAGTAGCACACTCACATAACAGCAGTTCCGGGTACCCCTCCTGTGCCAGATATGTAACCCTGACATGTACAAGTCCCCTCTAGTCATGTACCCAGAGTTGTCACAGTTTGCCTCATACCAGTCCAGGCTGACAGTTTAATAGACATGTTTGTACTACAGAAGCTATGGGCAGAGGTAGATGTAAACTGAGGGCAGACTAACAGAGTATTGAGCAGTACTGTTGTGGAAAATAGAAGCATAAACAATTGTTAATAAACTTTTTGTCTCTCCCCCCACCCCTCATCTGCATCAATAATTATTACTCATATACTACAAGTATGCTGTGCTCTAACCTTAATTTTGGGATTTGTGTTATATTATTGTTAATATGTTTGATTGCTAACATGTTAACATACCTTGTTCAAATACCATTGTTGGTGGCCTGTTGCTGTCAATGTTACTGACATGCTGTTACAATGCATACTATTGTTCCATTTATGCATATGTTCTGTTTGCTATGCAACTGTTTCAAATCTGTTTTATGGGGTTAACTGGATCATCCATGCATGCTGTTATAACTAATCTTGAAATGTGTTGTTCATGACTAACCAACATATTTTGTAAAACCTCAACACCATAGAGCATTTGGGAAGAAAGATCCCAGAAGATCTGCATATCCTTCCTCATCTGGCCATGGCACCAGGACCCAACACATCTGGAACCCAACCTGGATCTCCCTTGTCCACTGGTTCTGCACCACCTTTGGGTGGAACTGCCTCAGGGGATAGCCCCCCCCCGGGGAGCTGGCATGGACAGGATCCTGTAACCTGCAGTCAGGTCCAGGGTTTGGGGTGCAGCACCCTTCGATCTGAGTTTGGAGAGCAGCTGTGGCGCTTAGTGCACCTCAAGGGACAGGTCGCCCCTCCTGTCCACCCCCGGCACAACCACTTTTGGGGCCGTGAAGGTGCAGTGGTGACTTCTCATGGGTGGGGATCTCAGTCCCACTGTAACCATGTGGGGGCCCTTGGGATTCAGATTCCCAACCATCCTTCCTGTCAAATGTGTTTAACCCCCTCATGTGTCATATACTGCCCCTGCCTGCTGTCTTGTCTATCTTGTCTGCCTCCCTACCCAAACTACCTCCACAGACATGCCTACAATCCTTCCCCAAAATCCCACTCTCACTTTAAAAAAAAAAAAGGGCATCTGCCCCCCTCAAAAATATCGCCCCATACATGGCTGTCCATTTCGCAAACAAGTCCACTGGACACATGTAATCCAGTCCAATTGGCTTGACAACACATTTTTTTTGTCCTCACCTCTCTCTCTGGGGTGTGAGTATCCAAATTCACCTCCAAATTCTGTACAAATGCACAGCTGTTGCTGTATAAGAAATGGACAGCTATGGACCTTCCCTATTCCTGTCCTGTACATCCCTAGCTATCTTTCATGTTTTTCCCTCTGAGTGCCCCCTTTTCACCACTTTCTTATCGCACCTTTTTCTTTTCTTTTAAAGAAATTAGTGTAGGTGTAAGTGGAAGTAAGCGAGAATAAGCGAGTTTGCGTGATGTTAAATGAAGCCAACACAGATTAAGCATCTGTACAGTTAACCATGAGCTGGCATTGTTTAGAATCACGCAAACCCAAGAAAACCTGCTTAAAACCTCTTAAAGCTGCTTTAATCACTCTGACTCCATCAGCCACTGTTCAGCCTAGCAACAAAATAATTAGCGTTGCGAAGTTCCAAACCTAGGGCCATGTATACCATAGTAAGAGTAATGTACAGCTACACCATTTGAGCTATAGGAATTTCTGATGCTTTTTCAAACATATGCAGTAGATTCATTCAACAGTAGAGAAAAATTCTGTAAAATCAGTCAGGTTTTGTATATATACATATACACATGTATTTATGTATGGAGATGCATATATATATATATATATATATATATATATATATATATATATATATATATAAAAATATATACATAATATATATATAGAGATTTACATATAAAATATACACATATGTGTATATATATATATATATATATATATATATATATATATATATATATATATATATATATATATATATATAAATAAAAATATATATATATATGCTCATAACATGTAGAGGAGTCATACCTCAGAACAGTCGTGGACCAAAAGACAGGAAAAGGAAATTTTCAGGAGAAAGGCAAGATCAGAACAGAAGAATGAGACATTGACTGATCTTGTGTTTAATTATACTGACGTTGTTCTTGATGTCTCATACTTGACACTGTTGAATAAGAGCCTGAACTTTATTCCTGCTAGCTATGCAAAATTAAGTGATGTGTTGTTGGATCTGAGACTTTTTTGCCGCCGTTTATCACTAAAGTTATTCTTCATTGATAAACATGATGCTATTGGGATGAACAATGAGTCATTCAAGTTTCGACGCAACAGCTGTTTCACACCATCTTTACCATCTCATGTTGACTCATTTTTAAAATTGTGTGAAAAGGATTTTTATGTATTGTTTTCTAATGGTGGTAAGAGAGGTAGGTTCTATAATCTAACTGTTGATGAATCTACAGCACTATATACACTTAAAAACAACCACCACATTACCATCAAGCCTGCAGATAAGGGTGGTGGTATAGTGTTGTTGAATGTTTCAGACTATGAGACCTCCATGATCTCTATGTTATCAGACACTGCCACTTATAAGGAAATAAGTATGAACACTGTTGCTTCAATTATTAGCAATGTTCATGATGTTCTACATGATCTGCTCATGTGTAGGCAGATTAGTGTCGAGCTTTTCGAATATTTGCACGTCGAACATCCTGTGACCCCCATCATAAAGGGACTTCCTAAGATCCATAAGGGTATTTTACCTGTGCCTTTACGACCTATTGTCTCCAGTGAGGGATGGGTCACCTTTCATGTGTCCAGTTTTTTAGAATATCTTCTTAGACCTGTTGTTGTTAAATATCCATCTATTTTAAAGGATACATATGATTTATTGGACACTTTAGATAGTTTGACGTTAGACACTTCTACTGATTATCTCCTTATTTCCATGGATGTCAATAGTCTCTTTACCTCAATACCTAATGATGTAGGGTTACAGTACCTAGATGAACTTTTGGCTAAGGAAAATGGATTCAGTAATGATAGGAAGATACTGATTCATCAATTGCTTGAAATTGTACTTTGCAATAATGTATTTTTATTTAAGGGTCAGCATTATTTACAGCAGTGGGGGGTCGCCATGGGCACCCCCTGCGCTAATACTTATGCCAATCTGGTTGTATTGCAATGGGAGAAACAGTTTTTATTCTCACATGAGAAGTATGGTCTTATTCGACTATACAAACATTTTGTGGATGACATCCTCATAGTTTGGGGGGGGGGAACTAGAGAGGAGTTCATCAACTTTTTGCAATACCTGGAAATGACTACCTCATTTCTTAGGTTTACTAGTGAAATCTCATCAGATGAGATACATTTCCTAGATGTGACCCTGAAATTCCATACGGATGGCTCTATTAGATCAACTTTATACAGGAAGAATGTATGGAAAAACAGTTTACTTCCCTTTGATAGCATGCACCCCAGAGGTATGTTCCCTGGCATTGTTAAAAGTCAGTTCCTCAGGGTACAGAAATTACGTCCTTATTAAGAGAAGCTGATATCATGGAGGGTCTATTTTTAGATAGGGGATATGACCGTACTATGGTCAGTAATATTAGACGTGATACCCTTGGTAATATACATAGTGGGAGTAATACTGGGAATCTTATGGGTGGATCATTGTCCACCATTAAGAGTCATGTTACTAGTATTAAATCAAATAGGATGAATGAAATGGTCAAGTTTATAACTAAGTACACTAGTAATATTAATGCCATCAAGAAGGTCATATCGGATAATAGGAATGTGCTCATGATTGATGATAATACTAGGAGATTAGTAGGAGTTAGACCAGGTTTTGTTTTCAGAAACTGTGAGAATTTGAAGATGATTTTATGTAATGATCATTTTACCATCTCTCCACCTAAGCCTTTGACATCATTACCCCCTGGTACATTTCCTTGCCACCACTGTAAACGGTGTCGCTATTTAGCAGACACACAAACATTTATGAATCCTCTCACTCATTTTGTGTTTAAACCCAGGTTTCATGCCACATGGAATACTAAGAATTTGGTCTACCTTGCAACCTGTAATGATTGTGAAGCATTGTATGTTGGGCTAACTACCCAGAGGTTGCAAGATAGGATTTATAATCATTTATATAGTATTCGCAAGTTGAATGAAACGAATGCCTTAGCAAAGCACATAATGGAGTTTTCTACACATAGTTTTTCCTTTAGAGTTCTAGAGGTACTGAAACCAAGGATACGGGGAGGCAATTTAATAAATGAGTTAGCACTGATGGAATTAAAGTGGATACTGCAATTAGGCACGCATATACCTCCTGGGCTCAATAATTACGTATCTCTAACGCCAGTCTTTGAGTTGAGAAACAAATGATGGTAACATTCAAGGTTATAGTTGAGACTTTCCATCTAATCTTATATATGTATATTTTCTAGAACACTTTGGTCTTCAGAAATTTGTATTTCCGAAGCCAGTTCTTGAGTTGAGAAACAAATGATGGCAACATTCAATGTTATAGTTGAGATTTTCCATTTAATTTTATGTATATATATATATTTTTTTTAGAACAATTTGATCTTCAGAATATTTGGTCTCTTTTTTACACACTTTTTCACATATTTTTTATTTTTTATGTTTTGGTTTTACATTGTGGTTGTGTGAGAGATAGTGGTTATATTGGTCACTGTCTCTCTATATTACTCATTATTTGATCAATATTTATACAGATGTGTATTTCTCTTGTTTACATTCATTTGTATTCACATATACTTTTTGGATACTCGTTATGTTTTTATTATGACATCCCATCCTGTCTTCCATATTCTATACAAGTACATGTATATATACATATATTTTTATGGTTACATTCTTTGTATATTTACATTTCATGTTTTTTGTTATGTTTTTTGCCATATATTTCACATTTATAAGTTACCATATGGTTCCCGACCTTTTAGTCGGTGGACGTAATTTATATGAAAATGGTATGAATAGTGGACTTCTATTAAGATATAGTTTTGATTATAGTCCACTATTTTTGTGATGAGTGAATGTATATATTCCTTTAGGTGTATGCTTGTATTTATGTACAGCTTATGTTTAGTAATATTTGAAACTAGTGAAGTTAAAAATCTTTTAAAAAATTTTTTAAGACTTCACAATACTTGATCATGTGCCCTATAGACTTGAGCTGAAGCTCTGAGCTGTATGCACTGTCGGTTTGACAGTCGCAACCTTGAGCTAGTTTACTGGACCTCTAATGTTTAGCAATGTTTGAAATTAGTGAGGTTAAAAATACTTTTTAAGATTTTACAATACTTGATTATGTGCCCTATAGACTTGAGCTGAAGCTCTGAGGTGTATGCACTGTCTGTTTGACAGTCACGATCTTCAGCTAGTTTACTGGATCCCTAATGTTTCCTAAGTTTGATTATATATATATATATAAGACATAAAGCTGCATGCTCTGAGATGTAAACAACTAACGGCTTGATGGTTATGATCTCTGTATACATGATAGTCTTGGGTAATATACATGTTATATGATAACAGTTTTTTGAGTGCCGTTTGTATTTGATTCTCTGCGGTTAAGTTATTGGATAGTTCATAGTTATGTTTTGCAAATCTGATGGAGCAAATTGCTATTATTTAATTATGAGCTCTTTAGACTTGAATTGACGCTTTGAGCTATTTATACTGTCTGTTTAACAGTTGCGATCTTTAGCTAACGTGGTGGACCTATAATGGCTTTAAAAGTGACTCTAAAAGTGTTTCCAAGACATAATTTTTAAGCTTTAAGTCGCAAGCAACTATTGAGCTGATGGTTAATGTTTTTAGTATATATATGAAAGTTATGAGATATACACGATATATGTTAACAGTTTTTTAAATGTTATATGTGTTTAAAAATTTTTTGTATTTAAATTGATTGAATAATTGATTAATTTTCCCGCCTTGCTGTACCCAAGTGGTATATAAGGGGCTTGTGTTTTATGCATTTTCAATGTCTGATGAAGCGTGGGATGACCCACGCAAAAGCGCTTACATTTTTTGGTTGAAATAAAGAAGTTTTTCATATTTTACTTCACTGAATGTTTCCATTTTTTGGATCCATTGTGGCTTGGTAATCCTTCTATTTTCTACACTTTCTAGATTGTAGTAATCCAAAGAGTAATGCACAGTACAATAACTATCTGTCATGCATGCATCACAGGATTACAAGTTCAGACTGTCTAACCAAGAGATTATTAGGCAAAAACCAGTGAAGCAAAAAACATCAGTTCCTCAGTAGCTCGGCGTGATGGGAAATAGCTTAGTTGTTAATTTTGCACACCCAGACATGGTTCGAATCCAGGGAGTGGTACTAAGATATGTGAATATCTACACACAACAAGTTAGGAACAAATGTAAAAACAGTCAGGTAGAGTTAACAGATATTTTTCCCCATAGGTTTTGCAGGTAACTAAACGTTGCCAGTAGCTGTATGAAGGGTTTACTAATAAACTGGGTATAACCATTCAGTTCTCCCACCACATGCCTGCAAATGACAGCAGGGTAGGTACATCCAATATGCAGTCTTCTTGAATCATACCTCTCAACTGTACAAATATTCACTGAATGTCCAGATATTTGTCTCAGATTTTTGGTCCATTTTGCATAAATTTGTGGTGTAATGGCAAATCAGTGGCAAACCATTATAGACTGAAGTTGGAAAATAATGAGAGACATACAAGTCAGATTTCATATCCTTCAGAAATGCCATGCAAATGCAAAATCTGTTATTTTATCAACTTTCTAAGTTTGTAAGAGCAATATCTAAAAATTGTACATATTTATGGGCCTTTGTCTCACTCTTATGTATGGCTTTGTCTAGATGTCATACTCTAAGAGGTTGACAGTTATGTTCTTGATACATGTCTCTCAAGTGTCACACTGTCACGGCTAGTGGTCACTGCTTCAAATAATCCTGGACACAGATAGGAAACCAGTGATGCATGCCAGTAGCACACTCACATAACAGCAGTTCCGGGTACCCCTCCTGTGCCAGATATGTAACCCTGACATGTACAAATCCCCTCTAGTCATGTACCCAGAGTTGTCACAGTTTGCCTCATACCAGTCCAGGCTGACAGTTTAATAGACATGTTTGTACTACAGAAGCTATGGGCAGAGGTAGATGTAAACTGAGGGCAGACTCACAGAGTATTGAGCAGTACTGTTGTGGAAAATAGAAGCATAAACAATTGTTAATAAACTTTTTGTCTCTCCCCCCACCCCTCATCTGCATCAGTAATTATTACTCATATACTACAAGTATGCTGTGCTCTAACCTTAATGTTGGGATTTGTGTTATATTATTGTTAATATGTTTGATTGCTAACATGTTAACATACCTTGTTCAAATACCATTGTTGGTGGCCTGCTGCTGTCAATGTTACTGACATGCTGTTACAATGCATACTATTGTTCCATTTATGCATATGTTCTGTTTGCTATGCAACTGTTTCAAATCTGTTTTATGGGGTTAACTGGATCACCCATGCATGCTGTTATAACTAATCTTGAAATGTGTTGTTCATGACTAACCAACATATTTTGTAAAACCTCAACACCATAGAGCATTTGGGAAGAAAGATCCCAGAAGATCTGCATATCCTTCCTCATCTGGCCATGGCACCAAGACCCAACACATCTGGAACCCAACCTGGATCTCCCTTGTCCACTGGTTCTGCACCACCTTTGGGTGGAACTGCCTCAGGGGACAGGCCCCCCCCCAGGGAGCTGGCATGGACAGGATCCTGTAACCTGCAGTCAGGTCCAGGGTTTGGGGTGCAGCACCCTTCGATCTGAGTTTGGAGAGCAGCTGTGGCACTTAGTGCACCTCAAGGGACAGGTCGCCCCTCCTGTCCACCCCCGGCACAACCACTTTTGGGGCCGTGAAGGTGCAGTGGTGACTTCCCATGGGTGGGGATCTCAGTCCCACTGTAACCATATGGGGGCCCTTGGGATTCAGATTCCCAACCATCCTCCCTGTCAAATGTGTTTAACCCCCTCATGTGTCATATACTGCCCCTGCCTGCTGTCTTGTCTATCTTGTCTGCCTCCCTACCCAAACTACCTCCACAGACATGCCTACAATCCTTCCCCAACATCCCACTCTTACTTTAAAAAAAAAAAGGGCATCTGCCTCCCTCAAAAATATCGCCCCATACATGGCTGTCCATTTCGCAAACAAGTCCACTGGACACATGTAATCCAGTCCAATTGGCTTGACAACACATTTTTGTTGTCCTCACCTCTCTCTCTGGGGTGTGAGTATCCAAATTCACCTCCAAATTCTGTACAAATGCACAGCTGTTGCTGTATAAGAAATGGACAGCTATGGACCTTCCCTATACCTGTCCTGTACATCCCTAGCTATCTTTCATGTTTTTCCCTCTGAGTGCCCCTTTTTCACCACTTTCCTATCACACCTTTTTCTTTTCTTTTAAAGAAATTAGTGTAGGTGTAAGCGGAAGTAAGCGAGAATAAGCAAGTTTGCGTGATGTTAAATGAAGCCAACACAGATTAAGCATCTGTACAGTTAACCATGAGCTGGCATTGTTTAGAATCACGCAAACCCAAGAAAACCTGCTTAAAACCTTTTAAAGCTGCTTTAATCACTCTGACTCCATCAGCCACTGTTCAGCCTAGCAACAAAATAATCAGCGTTGCGAAGTTCCAAACCTAGGGCCATGTATACCATAGTAAGAGCAATGTACAGCTACACCATTTGAGCTATAGGAATTTCTGATGCTTTTTCAAACATATGCAGTAGATTCAATCAACAGTAGAGAAAAATTCTGTAAAATCAGTCAGGTTTTGTATATATACATATACACATGTATATATGTATGGAGATGCATATATATATATATATATATATATATATATATATATATATATATATAAATATATAAATGATATATATAGAGATTTACATATAAAATATACACATATGTGTATATATATATATATATATATATATATATATATATATATATAAATAAATAAAAATATATATGTATATGCTCATAACATGTAGAGGAGTCATACCTCAGAACCATACCTCTCAACCTGTTAGTGCAAGAAATATGGCCAAAGGCTGTCACAATGGGGGGACAATGGGCAAAAACTAGGGACATGTTTTAAATATTCATCTTATAAATGTAGAATGTTGCTAGAGTAACAGGGTTTGTTTCAGCATACATCTTCTGATGGATGTGAGTTCCGAAATTGAAATGTATGTCATCATTTACTGACAGAAATCCTCAGATCATCACAGTGATTTACCAGATAAATAAAAATAATTAATATATGGAACAGACCAGAATTATGAGCAATAAACCTAGACATTCTAAAGCAATCCCGCCTGTTGAGAGGTATGCTCCAAACTCCTTAGTGCAATGAATCTGGACCAAACCTGACAAAGTGGGGGGAGAAAGCCAGGAAAATATGGACATATCTGAAATACTGAGTACATAAGCTGACACATTTGCTGCAGTAACACCCTCCTGTCTGTTCTAACATATATTGACTGAGATAGCACAAGTCTAACACTCAATTACTTCTCATTAGTTAGTGACTTAAATCCTCACATCATCCCACTGATGTGTCAGAAATACACAACACTTATGGTGGCCAATCAACAGTACATCCTACAAATATCTGGGCATAACATCAGATTAGGGAAACTACACTGAGCTGCTAAGTATGTCACCAAGCACCATCCAAACTACAGACAGACTGATACAACACTAACCAAATCTGCTATAGGGAATTACACATGTATTTGCAAATATATCAGGCACTACAGGGATGTCAGAGCACTGAAAAACAGATATCAGTGTGAAAGTGCATACCAACTACGAGTTTCACCACAGTCAATGTGACATACCGGTAAGCCAAATGAACAGTAGAGTATAACAACTGTGTCAACAAATACATCATGTTTGCCAGTCACACACAACCCTTACATATACTGGCCCAATTCACAGTGTAGAATGACTCCTGACCATGATACGGGACATGTCTCAGTCTGCCCCAGCAAACATATAAAGTCGGCAGACCACCAGAAACTAGAGCAGCATGAACAGTCAGATAGAAAGGGAGCCATAACACTTACATCTACACCCCCTCCCTACACAGGCCAACTAACATTTACACACTACACTGCTACACAATCCTGACAGTCTGTCAACAATTGCCAGAATACACAGACCTCTCAACTGTACCATCTGAGTCCCTCAGAATGTCCAGGCTTTGTCCTCATATATAAGGCCTCTTCCACATAACATGTCTGGCATTCTGATACATCACTGGGATGATATCAGGAATGAAGGCACTAAATAATGATATACCATACCTATCAACCTCTTACTGCATGACATCTGGACAAACCTGATATACTTGGGGGACAGAGGCCCAAAAACATGGGCATATTTGAAATGTCACTGTTATAAACTGAGAAAGTTGCTGGTGTAACAGGGTTTGTTGTAACATATCTTTTCTGAGGGATATGAAGTCAGAAACACAAATGGATGTTACCATTTACTGACTGCAGTCCCCAGAGTATGCTACTGATTTCCCAAAGACAAAAACTGTCTGAGGAGCACACCAAACATTAGAGTCCAAACTCTGGCCATTCTCCAGATAGCCCTACAGTTGAGAGTTATGTCAACCACATAATGCTGTCAGACTTAAAATCACACAGAAAAGCCATGTCCACACAAACCCTGTTAAAATAGCATTAATCCAACTGTATAACAGCAATACTTATATTCTGTCCCTATGTCTGGGACATTCTTCCCCATTTTGTTGGGCTGTCTCCACAGTTTTCATAGTAAGAGGTATTTCCGACTATCCTGTGATGCTGTTGTTCACACATCTCCATGAAGTCCTCCTCACAGGGAAGGAAAAGGGGCAATGTCCAAACAAAGTACTCAATAATAGCAATGTGTTGCCATGACATTGTTTATAGGAATAACAACACAGCTGTTCTGCATGCAGTTAGCAAGTGGAGGACACCAATTGGTGCACAGGCCATCAGCTGCTCATGAGCATTACCTACAAAAGGCAACCTGCTGCCTAAGCAAAACAGATGTATACCCTACACCTTGCAGAGAGAGAGACAAAGAGACATATAGACAAACAAACAACCAAACCAACACCAATCGGAATCAAGCCAACTATACTTGGAAAAAAATGGAATGGAATGCAGTAGGGATTATGTAATAATGGGAAATAGAAAGTTCAACAAATATGTCTCAACATGACTTGCTGTACTGATATATTGCTGATCAGAACCTATGGCCATAGCATCTGGGTCTGTCTGCAGTGACATATATCACAGCCCAGGCCCCTGAGTCACCCCAAGAAAGGATGGCTCACATATGACTACTACTGGAGTGTGTGTTGAACAATACTGACTGTGACACTGCTAGGCCAGCAACTGGGATGTCATAGATATCCGTATATTACTTTTGAATACAACCATGATATACATGTTTGTCTCAGTAATGTGAGAGACCTATACAGGGTATTTGCATAATAAATTGCTATTGCAGAAGTGTGTGTGTTGAACTGATTGCGATATACTGAGCTCATACCATTCAACTGTCCAGTGTTATGCACACTGACCATATGTGTGCCTCATATTTGTAGACTTTTACTCATAGAGTTGTGTTGTGTCTGGCAAATCACTGGCAAATCTATGAAGACTGACATTGCAACATCTCGTTCCATTTCTTTTGGCTTTTCCCATTACAGGTCACTACAGCGGATCATCTGTTTCCATTTTTTCCTGTCCTCTGCATCTTGCTCTGTCACACCAACCACCTGACTGCCCTCTCTCACTACATCCATAAACCTTATCTTAGGCCTTCCTCTTTTTCTCTTACCTGGCAGCTTCATCCTTACCATCCTTTTCCCAATATACTCAGCATCCCTCCTCAGCACATGTCCAAACCAATGCAATCTCGCCTCTCTGGCTTTATCTCCAAACCATCCAACCTGGGCTGACCCGCTAATATACATATTCCTAATTCTGTCCACCCTCGTCACACCCAGAGTAAATCTTAACATCTTTAACTCTGCTATGCCCAGCTCTGGCTCCTATCTTTTTGTCAATGCCACTGTCTCCAAACCATATAACATAGCTGGTCTCACTACCCTCTTGTAGTCCTTCCCTTTTATTCTTAATGGTACTCATCTGTCACAAATCACTCCTGACACTCTTTTCCACCCTCTCCATCCTGCCTGTACTCACTTCTTCACCTCTCCTCCACACTCGTCATTACTCTGAACTGTTGATCCCAAGTATTTAAACTCATCTACCTTTGCAAACTCTACTCACTGTATCCTCAGCATTCCTCTATCCTCCCTCTCAGTCACATATATATTCTGCCTTAGTCCTGTTGACCTTCACTCCTCTCCTCTCTAGAGCATATTTCCACTTCTCCAGGTTCTCCTCAACCTGTTCCCTACTCTCACTATGGATCACAATGTCATCTGCTACCCTCATAGTCAGTGGGAACTGCTGTCTAATCTTTTCTGTCAACCTGTCCATCACCACTGCAAATGAGAAAGGGCACAGAGCTGATACCTGATGTAATCCCACCTCCACCTTAAACACATCCGCCACTCCCACTGCAGACCTCACCGCTGTCACACTACCCTTGTACATATCCTGTACCACTCTTACATGTATCTCTGCCTCTCATGACTTCCTCATACAATATCACAACTCCTCTCTAGGCACCCTGTCATATGCTTTCTCTAAGTCCACAAAGACACGATGCAAGTCCTTCTGACCTTCTCTCTACTTCTCCGTCAACACTCTCAGAGCAAACATCACATCTGTATTGCTCTTACCTGGCATGAAACCATAATGCTGATCGCTAATCATCACCTCCCTTCTTAACCTAGCTTCCACTACTCTTCAGATTAACTTCATACTATGACTGATCAATGTTATCCTTTTGTAGTTACTACAGCTCTGCACATCACCCTTATTCTTATAATTGGTACCAAAACACGTTTTCTCCAGTCCTCACGCATCCTCTCACTTTCCAAGATGTCATTAAACAATCTGGTTAAAAACTCCACTGCCATTTCTCCTAAACACCTCCATGCTTCCACAGGTATGTCATCTGGACCAACAGGCTTTCCATTCTTTATCCTCTTCATAGTTATCCCTACTTCCTTCTTGCTAACCAGTTGCACTTACTGATTCACCATACCCACATCATCCAACCTTCTCTCTCTCTCATTCTCTTCATTCATCAGCCCTTCAAAGTACTCTTTCTAGCTGCTCAACACACTCTCCTCACTTGTGAGTACATTTCCCTCATTATCCTTTATCACCCTTATCTGCTGCACATCTTTCCTAGCTCAGTCCCTCTGTCTAGTCAATCGGTACAAGTCATTTTCTCCATCCTTAGTGTCCAGCCTTTCATACAATTCTTGATATGCTTCATCCTTAGTCTTTGCCACCTCTCTCTTTGCCATGCACCTCATCTACTTATACTCCTGCCTACTTTTTTCATCTCTCTGACAATCCCACTTCTTTTTTGCCAACCTCTTCCTCTGCATACTCTCCTGTACTTCCTCATTTCACCACCAGGTCTCCTTTTTCTCCTTCCTCTGTCCAGATGACACACCGAGCACCTTTCTAGCAGTCTCCCTTACTAGCTACTGTAGTTACCCAGATATTCAGTAACTCTTCACTGCCACCCAGTGCCTGTCTTAACTCTTCCCTGAACTCAACCTAGCAATCACCCTTTTTCAGTTTCCACCATTTGATCCTTAGTGCTGCCCTCACACTCCTCCTCCTCTTCGTGATCACTGTCATCCCACAGACCAACATTCTATGCTGCCTACCTACACTTTCCCTGTCACTACTTTACAGTCTCCAATCTCCTTCAAACTGGCCCTCCCACATAGGATATAATCCACATGTGTGCATCTTCCTCCACTCTTGTATGTCACCCTATGCTCCTCTGTCTTGTTAAAATATGTATTCACCACAGCCATGTCCATCCTTTTGGCAAAATCCACTACCATCTCACCTTCTGCATTGTTATGCTTAACGTCATACCTACCCATCACTTCCACATCCCCTCTGTTCTCTTCACCAACATGCCCATTGAAATCTGCTCCTATCACCACTCTCTCACCCTTGGGTACAGTCATCACCACTTCATTCAACTCACTCCAAAATTTTTCTTTCTCATCCATTGCACACCCAACTTGCGGAGCATATGCACTAACAACATTCATCATTATGCCATCAATTTCCAGCTTCATAAACATCATTCTATTTGACACCATTTTCACCTACAAAAACACTTTTGGCATACTGTTCCTGCAGGATAACCCCTACACCATTTCTCCTCCCAATCACACCATGATAGAACAATTTGGACCTGCCTCCCATACCCCTAACCTTACCCCTCTTCCAGCTGGTCTCTTGCAAACACAATATATCAACCTTCCTTCTGTCCATCATATCAAATAGCTCTGTCCCCATACCAGTCATGCTGCCAACATTAAAAGTTCCTACCCTCACTATCACAACCCTAGCCTTTCTCCTCTCTTCCTGCCATATGAGTGTCAGACATCCTCCAGGTTATGTCTGTGAATGCAAAGGCTACTGTACCACAAATGACTTGTGTGTTACAGCAATATTAAGAAAGTATTACTAATTTTGGCTCATCGTCCTCCATGTATATGTGATGTCCTCGAGGTGTCTTGCTCTAACAGGTTGGGAGGAATGACTGAGCAGCAATAGTGTAAATACAGTGTGCCAAAATTACATAGAACAGAAATGTATATAACGTATTACCTGTGCACATTGTATGTATGAGTAGGTGTACCTGGCTGCCTCATAACAAGAAATAGGATGGAAAACGTCAGGTAAATAAGCTGTACATGTTGTACACTTGTGTAATCTTAGTTTCTGTGCATCCAAAAGAGTTAGATTTCTACAGCTACTGGTTGTTGCATTGCCCTGACACAGACATGGGTAATAGAATAAGCATGATAATCAGGTTGAAACTGGAGAGCTGTCCAACTGTGTTATGACCTTGTGTCCATGCCTGCTACAAACAGGTATATGGCCAGCTACATAGCTGTATGGACTCAGCAATACCTTACTTGTAAAACCTGCCTCCACCAAGGTAGAGTAATCCCCTTTGCTGGATGGTAGCAATACACAAACCACATAACCAGTTGCTATATTGGCTGTACAGGGCAAAGTAGGAGCAGGAACCAACTTGGCAGCAAGCCAACCTTTGTCGGAATGAGCATATAAGGTTACAGGTGGATTACTGTAAGGATAACTATGAGTACAATTTGGACACATCCACCAAGGGCAATCACAAGGCCATCTTCACATATGTCTGCAGTCTTGGAGGCAACAACCCAACCCACGCTGTAATGGTGGTCAGTCACACCACATACACACACACCATAGCTATAGCCAACCTGCTGCAGACAGGTTTAGGGCAAATATCACCCCCCTGGCTCACCATCAGTATATGTGGATATGCACAGCACCCACACCCCTCCGCTCATCATCAGGGAACAGGTGCATACTGCCTAATCAACGTCAACAAAAGCAAGTCTCCATGGGACCTGATAACATTCATGTCTGCATCCTATATAAACTCAGGCATATGTTTCCAGCTCCATTACACATTGTATGCAAGCAAAGCCTGAGCAATATTGATATTCCATCTGCAAGGAAGATGGCCACTGCCATCCCTCTACACAAACATGAATGATGAATAGTGGTTTATGCAATCTACTGCCCCTCATTGGGGGGAACATGACACATCAGGACCAGGAGTGGAATGCAGGTTCATACTGTGCTGATAGATGACAGGGGTATGGTGTGGTTGTAAGTGGTGACTAATGATAGGCAATGTTGCTGTGCTGGCTCGTAAATAACTCTGGGCAATGTTTGAGGTCCTGTGATGTGTTTCCCTGTTGATGTCTTCCAGGTGGCATGCAGAGTAAGCCAGCATATACTACAGATGAAAATGCAGCCATCACTAATGCCATAATCCAGTACCATGGCATGATGTTCAGCTGTAGCTGACAAAATCTCCAAGAGTGGACTGCCCTGTGGGACAACCTTGCCCACAGAGTTAATACCTTTGGCCACCATGGTCGCAGATACAATCAGGTCAGGCATCGGGCAACTGACTTGATACACTGTGCCCAGCAAAGGGCTGCTGCCGTGACCAAGGACCGTACTGCTACAGGTGGGGGTCCAGCCACACAGGCCCCACTTATGGCAACAGAGGAGCTCCTTGCCAACCTTGGGTCAGCCCCAAACAACAGCCAACACATGAACCACAAGTTGTGGAGGTGGGTGGCACCCAGGCAACAGGCAAGGAGTGTCCAGTAAGACCACAGTGCACATTTATTTATTATTTATTGACATTTGTTGACCAGGAAATGCACTGGGCCCAAGGACACATTTTCAGTGGAAGCCCGGGGAGAAAAGTTCCATATAATCAGAAATTTTTACATAACATCAGCTTAACATTGAAAGTTTAAGAGTTTACATAATGCAAAATAAAGAAGATATACAAGACAAATATATATTATAGAGGTATACAATAAAAGAAAATAAACCCAGTGTGTTAAATTTTTGGTAATTCTGTTTGTATATTCTCATAAGTAAGAATACTGTTTAATCAATTCCGTTTATTCAGCCACAAAAATAAAGAAAGCAATAGAGATTGGAGACGAAGACAGATTGTGTAAATTGCAACTATATTAAGTTAGTAAAAGTATTTGTAGTGTATAGTGGTCAAAACATTTAAGGTGGTTTAATCATATGACTACAAGAACAGTCAAAGTTATTGAGATGATGTTCTTTTAGTGCAAATTTAAATGTTTTTAAAGAGTCTCCTTGAGTAATAGAGAATACATCAAGTTAAACATGTGGCAGTCATACTGTCTTCTATAGAGTATCTTATGTCAGTTCAAACTGCATTTGTGGGTGGGGTTTAGTAAAGCACACAAGTGCACATCTATGGTGAAGGACAACAAATTGTGTACTATTAGAACTTGTACTGTACATGTGCAGAAAAGTAGCATTCATCTTGTACCAATGCCAAATGTGAGTCTGCTGACAATACATCTCGCCCACAACTACATAGGTACCTCTGGTCTGGATGTGAGACAGCAGCCCAAAGCCGGAGAGTATGGAATGTTCTTGTTGTGGCTTACCAGTAACTCAGGCATGTAAAGGTCATACATGTGATCATGCACACATCTGTTACACTCAGCCATTTTGCGATATCTGCATGTTCACTTTTGGTGGGGTTAACTGCATTGCGTCACACTGGTCATCACAGGGGCCTATTTGCAGGAGATGTCACATATCTGTAGCATACCTCACAACCTGTCATTGCAAGAAATCTGGACAAAGACTGACAAAATGGGGGGAAAAGGCCCAAAACTAGGGACATATTTTATAAATTAGTGGTATACAGTGCATATAAATGGTGTACACATACCTGTTAGAATGCCAGGTATTCGTGATATACAAAAATGACAGCACAATAAAACATTTCCAAACCCTTTCAACCTTTCATGTGATCTATAACCTTTACAATTCAATTAAAAAAACAAACAAATCTGTTAGGGGAACAATTATAACACATAAAAAACGTACAAGAAGCTAGATGCATACGTGTGCACAGGCTGAAGCTAATACTGTGTTGAAGCAGCTTTTGATATAATTACACAATTACGACTTCTTGGGTACACACCTGCCATCAATTACAGATACTCTTTGATTAACAGCGAATAACAGTCAGCTGTCCTACCAGGATTATCCTAACATTTACTCAGTTGCCTGATACAGCAGTAGCCATAGTTCACATACAGCTTACAAAGCAGCAAAGGGATCTGATTTGTGAAAGGCATCTGCCCAGAGAAGGGTACACACACATTTCCACAGCATTGAATATACCATGGAACACAATGAAGACAGCCATCAAATGGTGGTGAAAATATGGGGCAACAGTAACATTGCAAAGAACTGGACATCCCTCCAAATGTGTGGAAAAGACAAGACCTAAACTGGTCAAGGAGTTTGCCAGGAGACCTACAGCAACACTGCAGGAGTTGCAGGAATCTCTGGCAAGAACCAGTTGTGTACTACATGTGACAGCAATCTCCCATATTCTCCACATGTCTGACTATAGGGTAGGGTTGGATGATGGAAGCATTTTCTCACACAGAACAACATCCAGGTCTGGAGAATTTCTCAAGGAAAATACATCAGGTCTTCCAAAAGCATGTGGGTAAATGTGTTATATTGTAATGATACCAAGGTCACACTTATTGGCCACAATACCAACAGGTTTGTTTGGTACAATAGCAAGACTGTGCATCACCAAAAGAACACCATCCCCATGGTGAAGCATGGTGATGGCAGGGTCCTGTTTTGGGGTTGCTGTTCATAAGCTGGAAGTTGGCCTTTTGCCAAGGTAGATGGGATTAGGAACAGTTCCAAATACCAGTCCTTTTTGGCCCAAAATCTTCATGTGTCTGCTAGAAAGCTGTGGATGGAGAGGAATTACAACTTTCCACATGAAAAGGACCCAAACCATACATCAACTTCCAAAAAAGAATGTCTTCACCAGAAGATAATCAACATTTTGGAATGGCCCAGCCACAGTCCACACCTACATCCAATAGAAATTCTGGGGGGTGCCCTGAAGAGGGCTGTGCAGAAGAGATACCCTCACAATCTGATAGAGTTGGAGGGCTTCTGCAAGGAATAGTGTACAAATATTGCTAAGTGGAGATGTGCCATGCTGATACACACCTTACCAAGAGGGCTTCTGCAAGGAAGAGTGTACAAATATTGCTAAGCAGAGATGTGCCACACTGATACACACCTTACCAAGAGGACTGCCTGCTGCTATGAAATCAAAAGGTGCTTTAACAAAGTATTAGTTTAAGGGTGTGCACAGTCATGCAACCAGCCTGCTGTACATATTTCAACTTCTACATGTTACCCCTAAATAATGTGTTTGTTCATCAATTGTGTTGCACAAGTTACAGGTCACATTAAAGGTGGGAAATGTTATCACATGATTTATGTGGTCTCATGTTATATATCAGACAAACCTGGTATGTTAACAGGGGTGTCTACACTTATAGTATCCACTGTGAGCTTAAAAGGTTATTAGTGTAACCGGTTCTGTTGTAATATACATGTACTGGAGGATTTGAAGTGTGAAACTCAAAATATGTCATTAATTAGTGACACTAGTCCTCAGATCATCCCTGTAATGTGTCAGACAAACACAGGATGTATGACAAACAGATCAGAAATATGAGCCACACATGTAGACATTCAGTGACACTCTGCACAGTTGAGAGGAATGTTCTGTAAGAGTTGCCACTGTGCTATACAGGTGAACAGCAATTATGTGTACATGGGTGCAGTGTGTGCTACTTGAAGGCCTGTCACCTACTAACACTACTCACATATCACAGAGGTGTATATAAGTAGTAACATTAAGTGGAAAGGGCTGCACTGCATGATGTTGAGAGCCTGTCCAGGGTTTGTATGAGTACTCTGACTGTGCTGTGAATGTCACCAGTTGGCTGTTGTGAGGTCTGTGTAATGCCTGTCTGCCACCTCACTTGTATGTGTCTGTGAGTGTGTGCATGTGTGTGTGCATATGTGCTTGTGTACAGGTGTGCGTGTGTGTGCATGTGCGCATGTGCATTTCTGTGTGTGCACGTGTGTGTGCGTGTGTGTGTGTGTGTGTGTGTGTGTGTGTGTGTGTGTGTGTGTGTGTTTTTGTGTGCTTATGTGCGTGTGTGTGCAGCAGCAAATGTTATAGTGTAGGTACTAATTTACATATGTTGTCATCCCTCCACAGGTGGACATGGTGGTTGTGGTCCCTCCCATTCAGAATCTGATGTCAGTGTCTCTGCAGACTCTGATAATGATGATAGTCGTAGTCAGGCACAAGTGGGGTTGTAATGGGCTGAATCTGTGTCATCAGTTAGCATCCCACAGTCATCAACAATGTCCCCACACACAGTCACGATGCCCACACATGCCCCGTCCCCAGCAGCCACAGTTGATGGACAGTTGGCAGGTGGTGGCATGGAACAGACTAGTGTGGTGACTATGGAAGATGTGAGTGTAGATACTGGCCATAGCCAGAGTGCAAGCAAGGTCCCACACAGGCAGATGGACAGGAGTGCTCACAGGAGGATGCTGCTCATCAAGCCGCTGTTGCAAGTGCCACAGCAGGTGTCACCAGGTGCATGTTTTGGGCTGTCATGGATGCACAGGTACATAATGAACACCAGACAAATACTCAGGGTGTTGGATGCAACTCTTCCTAATTTACATGGCAACATACATGACCTTGTTGTGGCCACACGCCAAAATACTGAGGTCATGAATAGATGGTAGGGTGAGACCTTGGCAATTCACAACTGTGGCATGTCTGTGCTAGAGTGTGTGGTGGGATATGTACATCAGCCACATGGACATAGGTCAGTACCTATATCAGCTGAGAGTCTATGGGGTCATGCATCTTCACAGTCCTGTAGTGGCAGTGACACTAGCACTACTGGAGGGGGGGTTGCTGTCTACATCACAATGGAGCAGGCCATGGGCATGTGGTCCTAGATGGTCCCATCAGGAACATGGATCCAGCAGACAGCAGTCACCATCAAGAAGCAGTACTGCATCTGGTCTTGTGGTTGGTGGTGCCAGTGAGACCCTTGACAGGACCAGTTTCCATGTCCATGGCTGAAGACAATGAACTGGACACCCTGCCATGTATGGTCCACAGCTGTCCAACATACCCCTGTGTAGGGCAGGCACATGGCATGACTGTGTGGATGCATGCACACACACACCTCTATCACAAGCAGGTCACCTTCAAACACACACAGCACCCTTGCATAACCCATCTATAGGATACAACTCCCAACACACACACAGACACACACACAAACACACACACACACACACACACACACACACACACACACACACACACACACACACACACACACACACACACACACACACGCACATGATGTCAACTGTATGGCCCAGCCTAGGCCTCTAACAAACTCACACCACACTCTGTGCATATGATGATACCTGTGCCACATCCCTGTCATCCATACTATCGATGCCGGGACATGCTATTATGGGTCTGATGCACAGGGTGAATATAGTACAGTGTAGCTATGTAATACTGTGTAAGGTGCTATTGGCTTGCATTTGTTATGGGTACACATAAAGGTGTATGTACCTTATTAGCCATGATGTATTATTGCTGTTAGTACCACTGACTGAATGTAGTCTGACATGCTGTATTCTGTTTGTGTTCCAGGTGTCTGTGTGTCTACAGGCTGTGGCCCTACAGACATTACCAACATGGAGTATGGCAGAGTGGAAATACACCGACCTTTTCATAGCCAAGGTACAGCTTTATATGTATGTTTACCAGGTATATATGCATGCAATAGTGTGTGAGGGACACTGTTGTCAGACAGTGTAACCTTGCAAACATACCCCTTGTCAAAGACAGGTAGCCTTCAGACATGTGACCTCAGTGTTGTGTAGTACCACAGGCTTATACATACAGAACAGGTTACTAGAGGATTGTCAGTAGGTCCCTCACAAGCTTAGACATTAGATTGACTGCAACAGATTCACCTGTCAGCACCTGTTGCCCCTGCCATTTCTTTCCCATACTCTCAACCCTGATGCAGTTGGTGAGGGCATGCATGGTACTGTGTATGACTGGTTTGTGATATGTATTCCTGATTTCACAGGGTGGAACACGGAGACAAAATGGTATATCCTTCCCATGCACACAGTAAAGACTGACACAGGGGATGTGTATACAGTAACACAAATACAGTTGGCAACAGACAGATTAGTAAACATATATATCCACTTTAATGTACTATAGTGCTACATACACGATATGCCACACATAGATTATATGCATGGGACATAACCCGCTAACTCTTACAACATGTAATGTTGTGAATGCCTTCATGGATGGTGAGATCCCACCATAAATAGCAACTGGAGTCATCTATTGCTCCTATAAGCCTGGACAAGTGAAAGGGTAACAGACGTTGTATCAGCATGTTGTTTCAGTCAGGTATGATGTCTGATGCTGGTGTGTGTGCAAATATACTAATTGTGACCAATTTGGCAACAATATCACATACATGGCCATTGTTAGGGGACACAGACCACATATAGATTGCAAACATTTGGATATTCCATAGACATCTGTACAGATGACTAGTACAGCCTGTACACAGGTTTAATGTGCTGCATGTTAGGCAGATGCCATTAACATGCTATATAAAGTAATGCCATTTGAAGGTGGTAAACAGGCATGAATGGTACACATCTCAAAAATGGTATAATCCACAAAGGATATGATTTTCAACCCAAACACACAGTTGCCAGCATTGAGATTAGAACCCCTACCAATTTAGTTATTTCTACTATATTGGCATGCAGCTATCAGATGCACCACCAAGCTTATATGATTTCACCCTGTCCCAAGATACTTCTAAGGTGAATGACATCAGCAGGCCTTGTAAAGTAGGGTGATGGGAAGTGTACAGGGTGATACACAATTCAAAATGGTACAACCCACACAGGATATAATTCTCAACCCAAACACACAACCACACACACACACACACACACACAGACACACACACAGACAGACACACACACACACACACACACACACACACACACACACACAGTTGTCAGTATTGAGATTAGAACCCCTACATATCTAATTATTTCTAATATATTGTTCGACAGTTGTGAGATGCGCCACAGATATTACATGATTTCACCTTGTCCCAAGGTACTTCTAAGGTGAATGACATCAGCAGGCCTTGTAAAGTAGGGTGATGGGAAGTGTACAGGGTGGTATACAATTCACAATGGTATAACCCACCCACAATATGATTCTCGCTCAAACACACACCAACACTTAATTGCCAGTATTGAGATTAGAACCCCTGCCTATCTAGTTATTTGTATAATAGTAATACTCAGTTATCACACGTGCTACAGATCTTACTGGGCTGACAACTGGCCAAAGGTGCTGATAAGGAGAATGACATTAGCAGGACTCATAAAGTAGGGCACTAGGTGTGAAACTTATCAAAATACTTTTTTCCTACAAACATATACTTTGCTCACCGCTGTCACAACCTCAAACAACTGGGATGGTTAAAACACCAGAACCAGCTACTTTGTCAACAACTTGTTAACACATAAAAGATCCTCTACCATCCTAATAATACCCCAATCCTCACTAATCTGATAACTCCATATAAAATTCTTGCAACATTACACTCAGCTTTGTCCTTGCTCTAACCCAGACTGATATCTCTATGCCCCCGTTGTACTCCATATACTTCTCTACTCTACTGTTCTATACTTCTCTACTTTACTGTTCTATGTTCTCTACTGTATTAACAACTAAGGTAACCTAACAAGATTTTTCTTTCTAGTACAAAAAAAAACATTAACTCTTTTTTTGATTTTCTCTCATATGTTGCTTTTTCTCAGATTTTCAATCTCAGCTTAGACCTACTATTAGACTCTGAGTAAATTTATCCTCATGTGCAATCTAAACAATGTATAACATTCTCATGTTACTATTGTATATATTCTGTGTTATGTTACTACCTATGCTTGGAGCTTTTCTCCCCGGGCCTCTACTGAAAATGGATATATATCCAGTTAGACTAGCCTGGTCAAGAAATGTAAAATAAAATAAAATACAGACCCACATGCACATTTGCCTGATGTGAGAGTAGAAACCCTGTTTATCTATTATTAGTTATTTGTACTATAGTATTATGCTATCACATACACATACACTACAGAGCTCACTAGGCTGACAACTGGCCAATAGTGCTGATAAGGAGGAATGACATCAGGAGGACTGATAAAGTAGGGCACTGGGTGTGAAACTTATCAAAATACTTTATTCCTGCAAACATACACACTTACACACACTTATACACCCACACAGACATTTGGTGGATCTGAAAGTAGACCCCTGTCTATCTAGTTATTTGCACTATAGTGTTACACAGTTATAGCACATGTTACAGAGCTTACTGGGCTGAAAATTGGCTAAAAATGCTGATAAGGGGAATGACATCAGCAGTACTGATAAAGTGGGGCACTGGGAAATGTTGTGGGTGGGAGTGGCCTAAAACTATTTCACCTACAAATAAACACACACACCCTTCATCACTCTTGCACACACAACTGTCACAACCATACAGTTACCAGTATTGAGATTAGAACCCCTACCTATCTAGTTGTTTGTATTATAGTGTTACACACTTATCACATGCACTACAGAGCTTATAGGAGTGATAGGTGTCCAACAGTACTTCTAAGGTGAATGACAGCAGCAGATCTTGTGAGGTAGGGCAATGTGAAGTGTTCTGAGTGGGAACAGTCCCCTAATACTTAGACCTATGAGCACACACACACACACACACACACACACACACACACACACACACACACACACACACACACTCAGGCAGGTGATGTGATATTATAAACCCAACCTCATTCTCATTACTATTACACAATGGGGCTCACCTTATATGCTGGCATGTGCAACTGTTTACAACTGGTATGCCACTGTCCAAAGAAGGACATCACTGTAGGCCATTCAGGGTATCCATGAGTGTGACTCACTCTGTGTCCCCCTGTGTGTGTTTCTCACTCTCTCTATCACTGTTTGTCTCTCACTTCCCCACATCTATATGTGAGTATACTTGACATATGTTATCTGTTGCCCATATATATGTCTGTGTATTGCATGCAACAGATGCAGTGATATCACATATGGGCCACCTGCAGCTAGCTGAGAGTAATCCTGTCTGATGTGTGTGTGTAGGGACAGTTAAGGTGTGCATAGCTGTCTGCATGCACAGACATGTATACCCAATACAGTCATATAGTATTATATGGGTTCCAACATGTCCTGTGATTCTCTAAGTGTAGGAGCATGCCCAGTGTGACCTTCCATAGTTATAGTGGGACTCCATTCCAGAGATAAGTGTACTCCAGTCTGGGATTTTGTGTGCTACAGCCATACCTCTCAGGAGTACAGAGGACCTTCCTCGGGGTACTGGGTTTGTTTAGCAGACATTGTTTTGACATATCTGTAGTCTGACGCTGAAATGTATTGTGTCATTACCTAGTGGCAGACATCCTCAGATCATGACAGCGCTTTACCAGAGGAATACTATTTGTACGATGCATAGACCAATATTATGAGGACAGCTATGTACATTCATCCCTAAATAGGCCAGTTGTGAGGTGTGGCTACAGCCAGTTGAGTGATGACGCTCTGTGTAAACAGTCCAGTAACTTGGTGATGTACTGGCTGGAGATCTCCTGCTTGTGTGGTATCTTTCTAACTTGAGATGTCATATCCTTGTGTGGCCATACCTCTCACTTGTACATTTTTGACAGATTGTCCAGGTGTTTGGCTAGAGGTTTCATCCAGTCTATGTAAACTTGTGCTTTTATGGCAGGTCAATTACATATAATTGAAGAGTGATGTTACAAAATAATAACAGACATTACTGTTTTAGACTACATAACCTTCAGGCAATTTCTGCTACTGCAAAACCCTCACCCTACCAACTTTCTCAGTATGTAAGGGCAATATTTACAACACATGCCTATCATTCTGGCTTTGTTCCACTTTTATTTCTGCCCTTGTCCAGATGTCTTGCTGTCAGAGGTTGAGAGTTGTGGTGGGGGTGCAGAGTGCATTCTACTGTGCAGGCACCTCTGCCTAATGTACAAAGCCATGTCTAACCTAGACCTGATGGACATGCTACACTTAAAGAAATCCCAATCTCTTCAAGCCACATGCTCCAGGGACCTAAACCTTGCCATCGCAATAAACAGAATATGCTGGAGGGATAGATTCCTATCCCAGAGACTCCCCTTGCTCTGGAATAGGCTGCCCATTCATGTCAAGCAAAGCTCTTCATTAGCCCTCTTTAAGATAAATCTTGACAATTGTATGGGAAATAGGAAATTCAACCTGGGGATCACTGCCTTGGTTCTGCTTGACAAGGGCACAGGAAAATAATTTTCTTGGGTGGTGAAAGCCAGGGAACCTCATTTGGCTAGGCTTGTATAGGCCCTAGGGCCAATAGCCTAGTACTTACCTATGAACTTATGAGCCTATTATATGTACAAGCAAACATAAAAAAAAGAATTATTGAAAATAACCACTGTCAACAGTACCAAAAACACTATATTCACAAAAACCTTAGCATCTCGGCTACACAGCCTTCAGGATTTCCATTATATGCGTAGTATATTCCACATAACACTTCCAGGTATGTCAGTGGCAGAGCAGAAGGTGTCACTGACATGGATAATAGTTGGCACTGCAGTTATCTGCACATGGCCCTGTCAAAGACAGCATTGTACCTAGAGCACTACAAGACAACTGCCAGGAGAACGTGGTGGCCAGATACTGACAGTATTAACCAGACATACACATAGCTCATTGACTCCTGCCTATTGTGGACATGCAACATGTTTTCATGTGTATTGGGTCAGCCTTGCCAATTTGTGCTATGCTGCTATTTCCCTGCAAACATACATGTTACTGCATTTCTGTGGGTATATGGCAGGGGCACACCTGTCAACTGTATACATTTGCACAGGCTGTGCTGATATTTGCTTTACATTTTGGCTCCATTTTCCATACTATTGTGCCCTGTCTTGGGGACTAGAGGCATATTAGTAAAAACCACAGGTCAGATTGTAGTGGCATACATTTGAGTTTCAGACTTCTCACCCTTCATAGCCTTACTGCAACTGTGAGACCTGCTGTGCTATCACTGTGTGATGTCTGTAGGGGGGTAATTCAAAATTGTCACAAGTTGTGGGTCGTTGCCAGACATTTCCCTCTAGTTTTCTCCAGTAGACTTGCTGTGTTGGTCTGAGGGATGGGTAATGGACCCCCACACTGACATCCATGCCTGTGACCTATGATCCCCCAGTTAGTTAGCCCCAGACATATACTGCAGTAGGATTTGCCAGCTTGAGTACTACTGCATAGTGTGGGGAGGCCAGTATTGGGCAGACATTTCCTTGTGTCCCACATAGCTGTCAGTTGTCTGCTGCTATCTCAGTAGGCCACACCATTCCTTTGCATGCATTAAGCATTACCATAGATATGCTACCAAAACATACTAATCCATTCATTTATTGTTATGAAGACTGACCCATCTTGTGCCTGCGGCAGTTATGAGGACGGTGCTTGAGGACCACCTAAGTTGAATGCACACAGTATATTGCCTATACATGGTAAGTTACAGGTAATGTGATGTGTGTGTCATCTATTTTACTGTATGTCTGAGTCAGAGAAAGGTGTCAGTCCTTGGGGTCTCTACAGTGTCATTGAGTGTACTATGCATTGCCTCTTTGCCAAGGCCTGAGCATACTGGGCATGCCTCCATCTGCCTACAGGAGCAGGCTCAGGGGCCTCCTTCTCTGAATCTCTCTGTGCCTGTGGGGACCTTGGCAATGGTATTGGGCTGTGTGGCCCTTTCCTGTGCTGTTCCTGTTGCAGCTGTTTCCACAGGATCATATTCTGTACCATGGCACATACTATGAATATGTGTACACATGTGGCTGGAGAATATTGCAAGGCTCTTCCAGATATGTCAAGGCAGTGGAACCATGACTTGAGCATTCCAAACACATGCTCTATAATGATCCTGGTTTGTGTGTGTGCCTCATTTTAGTGTTCTTATGTGGGTGTGTGTGTATTTCTGATGGGTGTCATCATCCATGGCTCCAGTGCATAGCCAGTATTCCCCACAAGATAGCCATATGGGATGCCCCCACTGACAAATGACTGGTACAGTTGTGACAAATGCCAGATGTGAGAGTCATGATAGCTTCCAGGGCTGCCAGCACACACATTCATGATAATGTCCTGGGCATTGCCCACAACCTGGCAGTCAATGGAGGAGAAGCCCTTGTAGTTTGTGTAGACCCTACCCTGTTCACCGAGTGGTGCTTTGATGTGGATGTGCATGCAGTCTATTGCACCTAGTACCTCCTGGTATTTTGCTACATGGTGGAAAAGACTCATATTGCTGGTGCTCTCTTCACAGGTATTGGGGAAATAAATGCACTCACTGGCATTTGGTAGAATGGCATCCATGAACTGGTGGAGTACCCTGCATGCAGATACCTGCGAGACCCCCATGATGTCCTCAGTAGATCTTTGGAAAGTACCTGTTGGTAGTATTCTTAAGGATACACATACCTTTGTATCCACTGGGATGGGTTCCCTGTTGGCTCTGGGTCTGAGTTGAAGCCAGCACAGGTAGATGATTTGCTGAAGTATGTCTCAGTTTACCCTGTACTGCTCTACTATCTCCAGATCATGTAGCCTCTGGTAAATTACCCTGGATCTGAACACTGTTTTCCTCCTCCTCAGTCTGTGTCAGTTGTCAGCATTATCCTCCTCACCGCCTTCACCTTCTAGCACATACTGATGGATCAAAGCAATGGTAGCCCCTAACATTTTTCCGGTTAAAATTCCCCTGCATGTGTATGCCAATGGTGCAGAGTTTGTGGGAAGAAACAGACTGTAAGGTGTTTCCATAGTTTATACTGTTGTACTGCAGATGCTGCCGGTATGATTGGCTGACTTATGATGCATTCCACCTGCTAGCTATGTAATTTGTAGTTGATTGCTTTTATTCTGCTATTTTCCTTTTTTCTACCTTTTTTCCATTCTCATTTCCTCTCCTTTTAAGCCCTGAGGCATGCCGCACAAACCTGATGCCCAAATGTAAACAGTCCTGCTATTCCCGGATTGTTTTCTTTTAGACCCAGTGCATGCCACGCAAACCCATTTAGCTAATGTAAACACTGAGAAATGGCCCTCCCTGGACCCGAACATTATCTTCATGTCACAGAATAAGTCAATACAGCCTCAGACACACCCCCTTGCTTAGCTGTGCTTTTTGTTCTTCACTGATGAAGGCTTGATTTATAAACCGAAACTGGTTTGGATTTTGAACTGTAGGCTTTTTGTCTTTTTTATGTGCCTTATGGCATAATAAAGAATATCATTTATTTATCAGGATACCATTGTCTGCTGGTCTATGTTGTTTTTTTTCATATATAGCCATGGCAATGAACTCTGGGAACTGAATGAGAGAATGAGATCAAAGATGCAACAATCTGGGAGGACCTTGGAGAATAGCCACATCATTTCAGGAAGGAGACAAACCTTACTGCAGGTGCTTATGCAATGAGTTAGAAGTCCAGTGGATTATTCCCATGGGAGAAGATCCTGGAGTATACCAAGCACACACTGAAGAGATTATATTAGCCAAACTGGGAATAGCTAGGTATCCTCCAGGTGGAGCCAGACACTGTTTTGTGGAGTTACAAAAGTTTGGTCTACGCTGCTCAACCTGGTAGCAAAACAATCATCACCAGGACAACTAGTTTAAAAAATGGATATATGACTAAAATCCTTAGTTCTCTGTCCCAGCAGTCAATTTGCATCACTCTTTTTCTTACCTAATATTTAAAAAAACTGTTAGGAAAAAAGGATAAGACATTTGCTTCAGCCTTATCACAGCTATGGAATAAACATGTATAAACTGAGATGTTTTAAAACACTGCCCAGGTAAGTCATGACTGTTCTGCCAACCTTCATAAAAAGATCTTAGTCTCACATATATTTAAAAGTTCAAATGTGAGTTGAAGATTGTCTGACAGTCCAAATTTATCCACATGACTTTACAGTTTCAAATCCAATGATCAAGCACTCTCCTGTGAAAAACATACACTAATAAAATTTGTTTTAGCTTTGGAACAATCGCAAAAGCTTTTCCATCTTGCTGCAGCCTGTGCACTACAGATATTACTATAGGTATATTCAGACAGTCCTTTACAGTTGTATAGGCACAGTACTAAAGCTATCATCTGTGCAGGATGTTGTCATATAAATTACTGTCTACATAGAAAATAACAAACATGCTGATGGTGTAAATTAGTAGATCTGAATAAATATACTTAGATAAAGAAAAAGTTGCATCTTACACAACTATAGATCCACTTGAATCCAGGACAGCTGCCCATCTGACACCAAAGCTAGGAATGTACCAAGTACTTGCAGACTGGTGAAGTAGACAGACTGGTATATAGGCAAGACATCTGTTTGTGCCACTCATGATTATCATTCAAGTAATGGCTTAGACATCAAAGAGCAGGATGGAATCAACATCCCAAGATCTCATCACCTTCCTTGAGGGTGATTCTACTTTAAGATAGGAGTTCTACACAACAGAGGGTGGAATTGACTTTTTATTTATGATTTGCTGACAAGGTTAGTCTAACTAGGCCAGCAACTTCATTTCATAGGAGACCTGAGGTGGAGTTCATATTGATTAGTGGAAATTTGGGAAGGATGCCATTGAATCACCCATATTATTTTTGATGGAGGTGTTATAGAGGTCTTCCAGTCAAAGTATGAAGCAGGAGTCATAATAAATTCCAGAGGTGGTAGGATCAATGTTGAATGTACTTGAATAGCAAAGGGGATACAGATTACAACCAAGTTGGTGGAGTGGTGGAGGATGATGTACTAAAACAAAAGATAGCAATAGAAATGCAATCACAGAATGATGATTCATGAAGAGATATTCTGGATAAAAACAAATCCTGTTACAGGACAACCAGATCAAGATGACAAACAGGAAGTCAAAGATTGATGATACCAAGAATGATAATGAGATGGGCAAGAGGAGATGCAGGAGAAGTGCATGTACGCACAAGCTGTTTGGATTTGAGCAGCAATGACAGTTTTGCAGATATGTACTTTGAGAGACTTGGCCTAGCTTATATGTTTATAGATTGTTTTGACAAGGAAGAAAAAGGAAAGATATGGAATGAATTTATAATTTTTAGCATGACTTTACTGTTAAAAAAATACTTAAAGACTATGGGCAGGATTCACGAAGGCTTGCACGGAGTGTAAGAGACGTGCAACACTCCATGCAAGCCTCGCGATCCAGGAACAGCCCTAAACTCAGTGTAAGAGACCAGCTAAAACGTCTCTTACACGGACTGGGCGTGGACATGCTAAATACCTCACTTGCAGCCGAAAGGTATGCAAATGAGGTATATTAGCGATCCACGAAGCAGAAACCAGTCCGTGTAAGAGACGTTTTAGCTGCAGAAATGTACTCGGTTGACAACTGAGTATGTTTCTGCAAATTCCACAACGGAGCCATGTCAGCTCCAAAAAAAGGGTGCATATGACTCAGGCAGCATGCCAATGGCCAAATATGTGGCCATTGGCAAGATAACCCGATGCAAAAATATTAAAAATGTTTAAACCCAGCGCAGCCCCGCGCAAACGGGCTGCGCTGTATAAAACCATAAAAAAGAAGGTTACAAACCCACAAATGTGGGTTTCATGCAATAAATGGAATGACAATGCAGGGACCAGCAGACCAAAAATAACATGGCCACCGTGTAGTGGTTGCTAAGGGGGGAAGCTGAGTCTAAGACATGTAACTAAACATTAGTAGGCAATCTCATGTAAATGAGGGTTAGGATACTGAATCTCACAGTCACATAGCAAATGAGCACAGTCTGAGTAGTGTAAGAGATACATAAGTGGGAGGAACAGAGTAGGAGATAGGTAGAAAGAAATGCAGTTCATTGGAGGTCAGTGTAACATGACAGATGACAGACACAGATCATGGAAAAAGGTGTGCCACTAGATAAGTCATGGAAAGTCAAGAAATGGAAGGTGTACACTGTTACTTACACCAAAGTTTCTTGCTGGGCGTGCATGCGCACGTGTAGGCACCATGAAGCGCGAGTAGGGCAGTGTGCACGCGTGTAAGGCAGACTGAGCATGTGGGTGCATGTTGGGAGATGTTTAACACTGTTTGCGCTGGTGTGCGCGCGTGTAGGGCGGGCTGAGTATGTTGGAGGCTGTTGGCAGATGTGTAACAGTGTTTGCGCGGGTGTGCGCGCGTTTTAACCCAAATAAATAGATTCTGAACCGTGTAAGCCACTGTGAGCGTGTTTCTGATGGTATGCACGTTGCTCCCCCCTGAGGAAACAAACAGGAAAAAGGAAGCAACAGAATTAATAGGAAGCTAGCAGGGATAACTGCTGAAGCTAGCAGGTGAAAACAATTAGAAGCAGGCAATTACAGAGGCAGAATAGTAGCCCAGCCCAGCACTTAAAACTCTGCAAACAGTAGTGCAGGATGTTTCTCTTAAGAGACACTGCAAGGCAGGAGTAAGCTAATAGAAGTGAAAACTGAAAAAGCTTCACTCAGAGCAGAAATCTTAGGGGCTGCCATAGCTGTCATAATGAGACATAGGCGACTTGCTGAGGGTGGTGGCAATGCAGATAGTGCCAGACAACCCACAGTGAGGAGACAGAGAAGAGTGTACAGGCCCAGGGTCACCTACCATGGGTTACATGAGCTGGAGATAGTAGAGCGCTATAGAGTGGACAGAGAGGTCCTGCAGCAAATTGTTGAGCTGTGCAGGCCATGCCTCACACACAGAACCAACAGAGGGGAACCCATCCCAGTGGAAACCAAGGTATGTGTTGGCCTAAGAATACTAGCAACAGGTACCTTCCAGAGACCAACTGGCGATATGATGGGGATATCACAGGCATCAGCCTCCAGGGTACTGCACCAGTTCCTGGATGCCATGTCAGCATATGTCGGTGATCATGTATATTTCCCCAATGCCCGTGAGGTATTGGCCAGCAATATGCGTCTCTTCCAGCAAATAGCGGAATACCCTGAGGTAGTGGGTGCAATAGACTGCACGCACACACACATCAAAGCACCAGCCGGTGAGCAGGGTAGGGCCTACATTAACCGCAAGGGCTTCCCCTCTATCAACTGCCAGGTCGTGTGTGATGCCCAGGGCATAATAATGAATGTGTGTGCTGGCTGCCCTGGGAGTTACCACGATTCCCACATCTGGCATTTTGACGCAGCTGTACCAGACATTTGCCAATGGGGCCATCCCACACGGACACCTAGTGGGGGATGTAGGTTATGCACTGGAGCCGTGGCTGATGACACCCATCAGAAACGCACACACACCTGAACAGGAACGCCATAATGAGGCATACGCACAAACACGTAATGTAATAGAGCGTGTGTTTGGGCTGCTCAAGTCACGGTTCCGGTGTCTGGACACATCTGGTGGAGCCATGCAGTACACACCAACTACATGTACCCAAATTGTCATGGTATGTGCTATGCTACATAATATGATCTTGCGAAAACAGCTGCAGCAGGACCAGCATAGGGCCGGGCCAAACAGCCCCCACCATTGCCAAGGACATCACAGGGAGAGCGTGACTCGGAGGAGGAACAACCTGAGCCTGCCCCAGTAGGCAGAAGGAGGCATGCCCAGTATGCCCTGGCCTTGGCAAAGAGGCAACGCATAGCACATACACTGGCTCAGTAGGAACCCTGGGAATGATACCCCCTCTGACTCACTCAAATAATAACATGGATGCCTAAAATGACATGACCTGCTCACAAACATGTACAGGGAAGTGTAATATGCGCATCCGACAAAGGCAGCCCTGCAGCACCACCTGAGACATGAATGCCATGTGTTAAGTAATGTAACACCATGTACTATATGCACACCTGAGCACCCTGACTAACATCCACCCTCACCAAGCATGAAGCCACAAAATGATGATGGGATGATCAAGTGCAATAACTGGCTGAAGTAATGCAGTTAGTCAAAGGGGAGCCAATGTGTTTCAGGCTTGGAAGACATGCAGAGCATGACATGATGCACCAACTGCTAGGGGTGGCGTGCACCCATCATGCCATGCCTCATGGATACTGGCAAAGGCTGTCAGTACCCACAGCATGCCCTGAATAGGTAAGTCTCAAAACACAAACCCACCTTCATAGGTACCACAAGGGATAGGAACCTAGATGTAATGCTACCCAATGCCAGATGTCTAAACAGCAAGATGTGTGCAGTGTAAACGCACAGAGTATAGAGAATGTAGATACCAGTCCTGTAATAGAGTACTGGGTCAAGGCTCACATCAGCACCTTAACACTACCAGGTCACACCTTATACTGTGCTGTACAACCGCAAAACATGGAACAAGCTACAAAAGGAGGGTGACTAGCAATTAATGTCAAGGATAACCACACCCCCATGTTGTTACCACAACAAGAAGCAGCATGGATTAGCCATGGTCAAATACCAATGGCTAAAACCGCCTCCCAGTATATAGCCTGCTGCAGACTACTGTCCTAATACCAGGAACTGCACCTGGCCTATGTCGGAATACATGAATATATCAAGCCCCCCAAACCACATTATATTGCTTGACTGAAAATACCAAGACATACATCGGGAGCATTATACTAGCACCAACACAGTAGGAGAAAAGTTCCCAGAATCCATAAACCAAAATGCCTAGGAACAATGTACCACTCACACAAGAGGGGTAAGCATACTGGATGTGATAATCAGCAACATGTGAACTGGATGGCAAGATGAGAAGTGTACCCCTCACCGGTAAGACCAGACCATAGAGTAATCACACTGGATATACACATCCTGACCCCAGTCCCTGGCCAGAATACCACAGTGAAAAACATGTGTAAAGCATAGCTTGCAGCCCTCCAAACTGATGTTGAATCCAGGAAAGGCCCTGTGCAAGTGCAGAATATGGGACACACCACAGAACATGTTATACAGGCATTCCATGAACACAGCCAGGAATGTTTGGAGTATGCAATCACAGATAACAACAACACACAATGCCATACACACAGGCATCTGGCATGCTGGTTTCCAGCCATTACCAAACCATGCAAGAGAATGAGGAAGCTACCACATGATAGAGCAAACATAAAAAGGGAAGCAATCACTGACCAGTAGTATGGCAATAACATATGTCCACACATACAATCCACTAAGTCCAGCCACAACAAGTAGAATCTGTGAATCCAGAAGCAATGTGACACCAGTCCCAAGTGCACAGACAACCACAACACCCCCCAATAAATACAAATATATGTGATAGATGCAACCATGTATCCAAACCAGAGGTTGAGCTCCACCAACTCAGTACTGTCAAAACTAGTCAGGAGGAGAAGGTAACCACATACACCACACACCCAGTCCCACATAGACCTACCACAACTGTAAACCAAACACATAAACACAGACAAATATTCCCGGAGGCCTTAATTACAAACACACCACACCAACAGAAGCCTCCAAAGCAGATCACAAGCAACCACAACCTTCAAACATAGCACATGCAACGAATAGTACACAAAGCTGGTGTGCCAAACAGTCACAGGCCAGAAGGAGAAACAACATGCCTGATACAGTCGTAATAGGTGTCTGTATAGGCAGACACACTGCTGTCCCACTCACCAGACTGAACAAGGGAAGGGGTAGAGTAAGCTGCCTGTAGGCTGCCATGAAATGCCACATAACACAAGTACGCAGGTCACCCCAAAGCAAGCAGAAATATGATGCACTCAATGTCCATGCTGGTGTGAACTACCTGAGATGTACCTCCCTGGTCAACATGAAAAGAGACATGGATGGTCCCTCTGAGTATGTACCCCAGGCCGGTATGACACTGGCTGTGTGCAGCATCCAACCCTCACCAAGAATGATGCCACAGTACAAACACAGAATGCTCATGTTTAACAGCTGGCACAGTTACAGCTGTCAGTCCAAGAGGGTCTAATGTCTGTCTGCTTGAGATGTCAAGCATGACAAGCCATGCTGCTGTTCCAGGGATGTCTTGCACCTGTTACCCGTGTGCGTCTGGATACTGGATAAGGCCTTTGCCGCCTCCATAAAGCCGTATGTAGGCAAGGCCAAAAAGACTACCCATCACCCTAGAAAACATAAGTGGTAGGAAGCATAAGGGTAATGCTGACCAATGCCAGATGTGTAAACTGCAATATGCATGCCCCTGAGGCACTTCCCATTATGAAGAACATCAATGTCTGTGCAGTGACAGAAGCCTGCTGTAAGCCTAGTGATAGCACACCAGCACTACTAGGTTATATCACATATCATGTGTTATGGCCCCAACACCTGCACCAAAACATCAAAGGAGGGGGAGTATCCATATGCAGCACAGACACCCATATGGCCAGGTAACTGACAATGCACAAAGCAGCGGAGACCACCCATGTGCACCTAACTGTAGTCAAAACTGCTGTACAGTCTGTAGCATGTGACAGACCACACTATCACACACAAGAACTCCACCCAGACATCCTGAAGACACTGGACAGTATGAATGTCCCACCAAATACCAGACAAGGTACACACAAATTACCACATAGGTGGCAAACCATTATGTATGCAAGGAGTAATCAGGTTCCTAGGGACACAGGTCGACAGTAATCTGTCATGTGACACTCACAATGCAAATGTGGCTAGGAAGATTGTCGATATTGGACACCATATCATGAAAGGATTCACATCTACATCAACTGAGGTCACTGTGCTGCTGTGCTGTTCCCTTATCAGACCCATAATCTAGTACAATGACTCATATGGGATGTATCGTACGTGACACCTGCAGCGGTTGGGAAGACCTCATAGTTACCCCACCAACAGGATAAAGGGTGTGAAATATATGTCATATGCTGCCTGGCTGTAGACACCCCAGCTGAATGCAGTCACAGACTGCCTACACAGAGGCATTGTATGTCTGTTGTACAAGGCCATGTCCAACACAGGAGTAATGGACATGCTCCACCACAGGAAATCAAAGCCATTGGAGCTGTGAGAGTGGCAGATGTCAGCCTCAACACATAACGAAATAAGATGTGCTGGAGGGACAGATATATAACCCAGAGGCTCACCACACCCAGAAACAGGATCCCAATCCATGTTAGGCAGAGTCCCTCACTGACACCCCTCAACAGGAATATTGCCAAGTGGATGGATGATCGTACATGTATACTGGGGGTCCTCACTGTGTCATGACCAGACAGAGGCACAGTGAAGAAATTCATAAATGGCCATAATAGAACATAGCAAGGGGTGGCGAAAGACACACACACTCTGGCTAGGCATACTAATGGCCTAGGGTGTATAGCCTAGTATGAACCCATGAACCTATGAAGATACAAAACGTACAGGACACTAAGGATAATCACAAGGCTTACCCAAATGATGGTAGGAACCATGTTGGGCATCCACAGATATGCTCCGAATCACACAGATATTACAAACAACATACCAAACACACACACATATTGCTAACATACAACCTGTCAGGTGCAGTGCAAACACTCCCCCCCCCAGAGTGCAAAATACCTATCCCAGCAGACTGATGGTCCCCTGACATTGCAGATGCTGAGGTAACAGCCATCATCTGCAAAGCAGAACACACAGCAGCAAAGGTATGTGATGGTGTCCTGTGCTGAGGCCAACATGGACTCCAAGAATAATGGAATGCCAAATCACACTACTGCCCAATGTCAGCCTTACCACAGGATATGTACACAAAGAGCAGTGTACAACAACAGTGGTCCATCACAACAAAGGGGTTGCCTGAATGGATACTGCAAACTACCACCCCAGGATCCTGAAAAGCTTGTTCTGCACAGCTATGGAAAGGATCAGTATGTACCGCAGACCGAAGGCTATTGTGGACCTGCTGATACTGGACCCTACACAGTGTGGCTGTCGTAACTGCAGATCCTTCCCCTAAACATGTTTGACCCATTTGAAGCAGTCATTAAGGTCATTGATGAGGGCAATGTGGCCCACATAGCGTAGCTGGACCGTGCACATGCTACTGGACAATACCGTACGAGTTCAGTATGGATATGTTCACCAGCTTAAATATATACCCCTATGTCAGTAGAGGGGTTGCAAACCAGACCAAGGACAGAACTGACATGGTCAGACATGCCGCATCCATGTCAGACTACAAAGCAGATATGAGTGGCATCCCACAAGGCCTGGTCTTGGCCCCCCCATTCTGTATATATGTCCCATAGGTATAGACCAACATGGAAAGACTGTGACTGAACATGTATGCAGAGGAGTACAAACAGCCCACCATATCCGACCCCCAGCTGACACAAGCAACCTACAAAAGGGCCACCTACAAACAGACAACTGGAGCCATAGCCATGTCAGCAAGCTAATTGCAGAACTGTGTATAGACAACCACCATGGATATACAGTAAGTGCCCACAAATTACCACACAGGTGTTAACCCATGACGTACCTAACATGTAATGTGAGACCTGGGTACAAAAGGTGATAGATATCCTGCACTGGACAGACATGCGGCTGTAGTGTTCGCAGAAACGTATACTATATACCCACCCAAACATGAAGGTTGGCAGATGTAGATAAGGGGAACTCACTGTGGCTCTGCAGTCATCCTCCATCAGCGTCACAAGTGACTACAATAGCCCCTGTGGGATATACCGCAGCAGACACCTCCATCAACTGTAAAGTCCACAACAGTACCCCACCAGGAGTAGCAAAGAGCATGAACAGATGCCATGTGTTGCCTGAGTAAACAAACTGCAGCCCCACACACCGCCATACTGCCCAGCTACAGGCAAGCTGTGCCTGATGTATGAAGCCATGTCCAACCTGGAATGAATGAACATGTTGCACCTTGTACAATCTGAATGGCAGTGAGCTATGCACATGAGAGACCTGAACCCCAGCACTGACATACATAGGACAAGCTGTACAGAATGATCCATAACACAGAAGGCACCCCACTCTTCAGTAAACTCCTGGTACAGGTCAGCCAGAGAGTCACATATCGACACCCCTCAAGAGGAATCCTGATGAGTGGATGGGAGATGGTAGGCTAACCTTGGGTATCACTGTTATGTCAGAGGTAGACGGAGGCACAGTATACTAACCATGACATATGTCATGGCAAACTCCAGTTACAATGTGTGTCAAAGGACAAACACACCCTGTGACTAGCATCAGAAATGGCCTAGGGAACATTGCTAGTGTTTGCCAATGTCCACCCATGTTGTGGAATACACTAGCAATGTTGGACGAGCCTGGTGTAGGTAGTCCACATCTGAACATAATGCAACATGGTCATATGTGCACAACTGGCCCCTACACAGTCTGTTGTGCTCACTATGAAGATGTCAAGCAGTCATAGGACTAAAGCCCAGGATACTGTCCACCACAGTGAAAGTACTGAACCAGTACACTATACGGTACTACAGTGTTAGGTCATTATGAAAGTATGTTGAGAACTGTCTGCAAAGTATCCCATGCAATCCCTGCAGGCACAGTATAATCCCTGTTGTGGCAGACACGAAGCAGTTGGCCAGTTAGTACACAACATGACACCCAACACACAACCATAAACGTGAGATATTGTTGAAGTTCACACACATCCAAATATGTGGTGGACTTCAGAGTGCAACATATGGAAAGCTCACACTGGGCATGCTCGCACACTTTGATAAATGAAGCATATGTCAGACAACATGCCATGGAAAGGCTGAACTGGGCATGCTCACACACTTAGGCCATATCTCCGTCTAGCAGTTGGCCACACATATCTGGTATTTGTACGTGTCAGTCCAGGAACCAACCACAACACAGCAATCTGCCCAGTGCACACAGTAAATGACTATAGAGACATAAGTGATATAGTGGATCGCCGTCATATACAAACATCTTCCACAGATACACAAGTTGGTCATAGGAACAGGGAATGCTATGGCAATAAAGACCTGCAAACAGTAGAACAGCACAACAAATATTGTGCATCCGACAATTGAACATATGGGTGTAGAGGTCAATGCTAGGCTTGTTGCCCTAGGGAATGACAGCTCAGCCAGAGTGTGCTTGGCATCTGCATCCCCAGGACAATAGGCTACTGTGCCACTGTAAAGTAGGTCACAGAAGGCAACATGTGAGGCTAGTGAGCTGTGCCTCTGTCAAGCAGGGGCACCGTGGAGGTCCCAGGGATTGAATGTGCTAAGCCACAGCCCTGTTGTCGGTGTGTACTGGGAGAGAGTTGCTGAGGATCTCTGACAGTAGGTGTCTGTCAATAACAGACTGAGGGGAGCCCTATCTGCATTCTCTGGACGATTCCACTGTCAACACTGTGTTGTAATGATTATGTGTGAATGAAGTGCTGTGCCGGAACTGTTCACAGATGTCCTCCCTCTGTGGGCTACAGCTCTGCAATGTATTAGCTCACTCTGTCTGTTGTACGGCGCATATATGGCTGGTGTACAGCTGACAGGTGTCTTGTTGTGGAGCAGTCATGGGTATATGTGGGATAGCATGATCAATGCAAACCATACACATGCTCATAGAATGCAGTTGTCAAGGATTATGCTGAGTGGCCAGTATAGTCCCCCACATGGGTCCTCTGAAGTCGTCCACCCCAGTCTTCACAAGTGTAGAGCCTGCTTGTGCTAAATACAGTTTGTGTGCAGTGACAACCTTGCCTGGGGGTGGAGATGGGATATGGATGTCCAGGGAAAGGTGGGTATGGTCAGATATCAACAATGGTGGTCTACCTCTGGTGTGGAACAGTGAGTACCCACGTTGCAGATGGACAGGTGCAATATGTATTCCCCCATGTGGCTGTGGTGTGTGGTTCTGCCATAGCACATGGACCCACAAATTGTAGTGGCTGTAGGGTAAAGTGGTAGAGGCCTGAGTAGTTCTCACACACAATATGCCTGTACCTGATGTTAACAACTGGAATGGTGTATGTGAACACCTGCATATCCCGGCACTGTTCCCAGGGAAGCTAAGTGTGTGTCCTGGATGTGGGTGTGGTGTTCTGGACTAGTTGTATTGTGTGTTACAGGTCCTGTGGTCACAAAGCATGGTATAGAACATAACCTGCCAGTGCAATGTGCATATCTGACCCTGACGTAGGTGGCTGCAAATGCATATATATGCTATCCCCCACCTGACAGGTAGTACTACATGTACATACCTCTGTAGAAATAAAGATGTCAGCACCCTATAAATACTGCAGGTGCAGAACAGATGCCCAGTAATTCAGATAGTGCGCTCTGCTAATGCTTCTCCCTCAAGTGTCATAATATAGTTAGGTAGGGGTTTGAATCCTGCAAATGCTGTGTGTGTGTGTGTGTGGGTGAGTGGGGTTTGTGTGTGTGAAAGGCTGTGAGAGGGAAATGTCCATTTTGGCAACTGGGAAAACACACTACAGGATGCACATTCCCCTTTCTAAACACTGATGATGTCAGCACCCTATAAGTACAGCAGGAGAAGGAAAACCTCCAAGTAATGCGAATAGCGCGCTCTGCTAATGCCTCCGTCTCAAGTGTCATAACATAGTTAGGTAGGGGTTTGAATCCTGTACATGCTCAGTGTGTGTGGAGGGGGTTAGTGTGTGTTCAAGACTGTATGAAAGAAGTATCCCTTTTGCCAACTAGGAGAACACACTACAGGATACACATACCCCTTTCTAAACACTGATGATGTCAGCCCCCTATAAGTGCAGCAGGAGAAGAGAATCCTCCAAGTAATGCGAATAGCGCGCTCCGCTAATGCATCCGTCTCAAGTGTCATAACATAGTTAGGTAGGGGTTTGAATCCTGTACATGCTCAGTGTGTGTGGAGGGGGTTAGTGTGTGTTCAAGACTGTATGAAAGAAGTATCCCTTTTGCCAACTAGGAGAACACACTACAGGATGCACATTCCCCTTTCTAAACACAGATGATGTCAGCACCCTATAAGTACAGCAGGAGAAGGGAAGCCTCCCAGTAATGCGAATAGCGCACTCTGCTAATGCGTCACTCCTGAGTGTCATAATATAGTTAGGTAGGAGTTTGAAACCTGTAAATGGCATGTGTGTGTGTTTGGATGTGGGGACTCTGTGTGTGTGCAATTCTGTATGAAAAACATGTGCTTTTTTGAAATCAGGGGATCACACTACATGATGCACATTACCCTTTCCAAACAGTGATCATGACAGCACCCTATACATACAGCTGGAGAAGAGACATCTGCCAGTACTCAGAATAACGCAACCTGCTACAGCGTCATTCTCAAGTGCCATAACATATTTAGGTAGGGGTTTGAAACCTGCAAGTGTGTGTGTGTTTGGATGTGGGGAGTTTGTGTGTGTGCATTTCCGTATGAAAAACATGTTAGTTTTGGCAATCAGGAGATCACACTACCTGATGCACATTACCCTTTCAAAATACTGATGATGTCAGCACCCTATAAGTACAGCCAGAGAAGAGGAACTAGCTAGTAATCCGAATAGTGCGCTTTGCTAATGCGTCTCTCTCACGTGTCGTGACTTAGTTAGGTAGGGGTATGAATTCTGCAAATGGCAAGTGTGCGTGTGTGGGGGTAGTAGGGTGTGTGTAACTGCAAGTGTGAGAGAACAGATCCTTTTGGCAAATACTACAATACACCAGATGCTGCATATTCCCCCAGTAAACACAGGGGATGTCACCACACTATCAGCACAGCCAAACAGGGCTAGTTGGCTAGTAATGCCAATAGTGCACTCTGCTACTGTGTCTATTACCATTGTCAGAGTACAGATAGGTATGTTTTGGTAACCCACAACTGCCACGTGTGGTTGTGTCACACATTATGACCTTGTGTGGGTCTTTGTACATAACAATGCATGCCATTGCCTAAACCAGCAATGGCATTGCACACATGATGTATGTGTGTGACACATACACATAAATACCTGTGACCTGCAGTAGTTACCATGTCTGACACATGCCTCAAGTGGATAAATGGTATTTGCAATGTATACCAATATGACTGTGTCTTACTCTGCAGGGGCCGCACGCGGTATGTGTCTATACAGTGTGGGTGTATATGGTAAAATACCTACAGCAGGGGATACACATCTGGTCTGGACCATATAGTGTACATGTAGTCGATGTACAGGTGCTGCATGTTCCCACCTGTTGTGGTAGTGGTAACATGTCATTCCACTGCAATTCAGTGACCACATGCTGTGAACCCTTCAACTAGTGTGTTGTAGCTACAGTAATGCTCATGCACAATGTTTGGCTGGAGGCAGTCCAGCCATATAAAGACAGTTCTTGAGACTGTCATATTTCCAGTATTGTTCTGGAGGATAGGTGGTCTTCCTGTGTATGGGAGGGTTGTGTGTGCCAGGCTATGAACCAGATGGCAGTCCGACACACTGTTAGCTGCACATGATTAGGCCCTGATGCTTTGTGCTGTGCCAACAACCTGGAGGTGTGTGTATCTGTGGTGCCTTGGGATACCACCCCCCAGCCCATGTGTGTTACATGTGTAGGGGACGACAGGCATGGTATGGGGCATGACCTGTCAGTGATGGGTAACACCTGTGAGCCATGAATCAGGACTCTGGTACTGCACAGACATTGCAGTTCATTGTGCTGAGGACAGTGTCCGGTGCATGCATCTTGCGGTGTACACTGCTGTTAGTGTCCTAACCTGTGTGATACCCACGGAGATGGCTATGTAAACCGTGTCCTGCAGCATAAGGCAGTATGTGTGTATCAAGGAGCTTTGCCAATATACATCGGGCCATGGGTGTCACGTGCAAGATGACCCTTGCACATCATTGTGGCTTCCCTAGCATGTAAGCACACATTGACAGCCAGCGGATACCCTATGAATGACATTGGAGACTGAGCATAATGTAGACATACAACACCCTTCCCACATATAGTGGTAGCATACCTGGTGAGGGTATGTTGGCAACCAAGATCAGGCTCATACCGGCCTGTGCCACATGCTGAGAGATCCATTCTATGTTCCCTATCATGTAGTCCAGAGAGGCATGTCTCAGGTCAGCCATACTGGCATGGTCAATGAGTGGGTCATATGTGTCCATGCCTCTGACTGACCTGTATGCATGTGTTCTGTGGTGGACCATAGTGCCCCTGAGGCATATCACTGTGACCTTCACCAGATACAGCCTGTTGAGCGGGACCACAGTGCAGCACCCAAGACAGGTACCTGGCACGTCTTTAGCAGGTGTGTTGTGTAGCCCTACAGGCTGTGAGTGTGTGGCACACGGGATGTGTGTGCCATGTGTGGCATGTGCTCTGTTCCGACGGAACATATGCCTGTGTGCCAGCTGCGGAGGTGTGTGATGCTCAGGCAGGATGCTATTCTGAGTCCCCACGTATGCCCCAGTGTGTTCAGCATGCTGTCAGTGCGTGTCAATGTCTGACTTGTATTGTAGTCACTGTAATATTTTTTATTTATTTATTTATTTATCTTACATTTGTTGACCGGGATAGTCCGACTGGATGCATGTCCATTTTCAGCGGAGGCCCAGGGAGAAAAGCTCCAAGGGTAAGCAGATACAGCATTACATAATACCAGCATTACATATTACAAACAGATTATTTACAGAGATTACATAAGTAAGCAAGTTAAACATGTTCCACAGGTTAAAGTTAGTCCTGAGCACAAGTCAGGATTAAATTAAATTACACAGTAAACTGGTTAACAGATTTTACACATTCCAGTTAGCCTGGCTTGATACATTGACATAGCCAGTTAAGTGACAAATGTTGTTTGAGTCTAGTGTTAAATTGACCTAAGGTGGAAAGTAAGGTAATATCAGCTGGAAGTGAGTTCCAGGATCTACTTACAAAGTTTGCAAAGAGCGAATCACCGGCTGTGTTATTAATTTTGCTAGTCTGAATTAATAGTTTGTTAGAGGATCGAAGCAGTCTAGGATTGTTATAGGGGGTGATAATATTTGAAGTGCAGGAGTATTGTCCGGAATATAGAGGATTTTATAGGCCATAATCAGTGCACCTTGGCCTCTGCACCAATTGTAAGCCAGCATTTGCTAATTGCATACAGCCAGTTGTGTACTGATTGCAGTTCTCACTGTGATTTCAGGACAGTGCTATAAAAGGGTATGTGAGATAGGCATTTCCCTTTCAGATTGTAAGGGCGGGGACCATGCTGGTATGCTGTGGACACTGTTCTGTAAGAGTAAAGGTTAGTATCTCTCTCATGATTCAGGCTGTGTTGTAGATTCACATTTCTCCATTCCTCTCTCCTGTTCCCTGTAGTAAGTGTGTATGCACAATGACACCTACAACTATATATAGATATATATTTATATATATATATATATGTACATATACATACATTTATATATGTACATTAACTGACATTATTACCTACAAGCTACCAAGTAGCATGGCTGTTTCTGTTCACACACTACTATTATGGGAGTCCATTCGTTTTGACAGTAATTCTAAATGACATGCTTTGGGTACTACACATCCTATATTCCCTTTACAGTCATCCCTAATATTACGTTATATTTATTTTAGCACAATGTTCTTGTATAAGAGTCATGGCTTAGTGGTAGGTCAGACAGACTACTGTTTCCAAGGTCCTGGGTTCGGGACTGACAGTGGGATTTTATTTTGCTTTTGAACTGAGTACAGGACCTGGCAATCAAAGTGACTAAGACACTTTTAAGTAGTTGTAATCGGGTTAGCGCTGGTTTGCGCGGAGCTCACGCATGCGCACTGATGGTTAGCTCCGCGCACACATGCCCACACCCGCTTACAACTGCTTAACAGTGCTTACTCATGCGCACACCCGCACTATTTTCTTTGAAAGAAATGAAAATGGGTAGACATGAAAGTCATGAAAAAGGGGTCACAAAGAGGGTAAGACAGTAGGGAAACAAGCTTGGGATTTGCAGGAGGGATGTAGGTAAGGCCCATAGCTGTCCATTTCTTCATTAGCAAAAGCTATGCATATGTATGTAATTTGGTGTGACATTTGAAACCTTCCACCCCTGAGAGAGGTGTCAGGACAACAATAATACTTGTTGTACAGCCAATTGTAATTGATAGTTTCCATGTCCAACAGACAAGTGTGCGGAATGGGCAGCTATGTATGGGGCGTAATTTTTTTGTGGGTACAGAGTGCCCTTTTTGTTTTTTTTTTTTCAGGTGAGAGTGGTATGTCAGGTGAAGGAAGTCAGTACAGCTGGGGAGGTAGGTTGGGTAGGTAAACAGACAAGACAAACAAGACACATACAGAGGCAGTGTATGACACATGTGGGGGGGTTACACAATTGACGGGGATGGAGGTTTGGATATCCAGAGCCCATGAGCCCACAGATGGCAACAGTGGAACTGATATCCCCACCCATAGGCAGTTGCCACTGTTTCTTCACTGTCCAGGACGGGGCTGTGCTGGGGGCTGTGTAGGCCGGGCAACAGGCATGCCCGTAAGTTGTGCCACCCATGCCTCAAGCTGGTGTAGGGGCTCGAGAACAGAGTCCCGAATCTCCCTACGCACCACAGTCCGGACGCTACGGAGGGTGAGTGGTGGTTCTCCTCCGGCCACACTTGCAGAGGGGGGGCAAGCCCCATCCCCTGCAGCGCTTCCACCTGTAGGTGGCACAGGGCCACCAGAGGAGGGTCCAGACTGGGCACTAGAGCCAGGTGCACTCGCCAGCTGAGGTGGGAGAGGTGGGTCCGCTGGACCCACCTTCCCTGTCATCCTATGTTTTGCATTATGTCATGACAGTTTGGGTTAGTGACATATAATACCATTCACAATTAGTTGTAACAGCATGCATTAGTATTCCCATTAACCAAGCACCCATATATTCACACCATTGAACAGCGAGCATAACACACGCATAATTTGAACAGCAATACACAGTCCAACAACATGCAGGGTTGATTGATGGCAACAGGCCATCAGGTTTGGATGTATGAACAGGGCAGATGCATCAACAGACATGCAAATATATATGACCCAACAGGACAAATGTCCAGGGGTGTTAACTGTGATTGCACATACCATTTTCACGTGCAATGGGTTATATGTGGTTATAGAGTGGGGTGAAAAAAATAATATTAACACCTTCAAATACCAATACATATGCTGTACATTTCTAATAGCTGCACATATATACACACTACTGTTCTAACTACAGTTTCCTATATGATAACTATTTCAACTTGGTGATAGGACAGTTACTGCAACATCAATATACATTTTATTGTTCTTCATACACATTCATATCTAGCTTTGTTCAGCTACATCATCCTGCTACATTTGCTTTATATAGCTGTAGACAAGTGTGGATATTTGGTATATCAGACAATCATACTATCTGCATATTGCAGACTGAGAGCAACATATCCAGATTTTGGGATGCACATTTCAGATGCAGCAACACTTTGAACAGATTTCGCTGTTTGGTTTGGATTCTCACATGCATTTCATTCTGTACTGACTGCAGTATACTTTATTCAGGGGTTATTACTACTGTATTGCTGGATTCATGACACTTTCTCACACTCTCTCACTTGTTTTCATTTTACTATTCAGGATGGTACTTACTTCTAGGCTTTATTGACATGTTTTACCTGTAGTTATTACAATCCTTTCCAGCAGTCTCACTTCTGTCATGTTTCAGTATTTCAACAGGGATATATTTCACACATGTGATTTCATCATCTTCTGCAGCTATACTTTTCAGCCTGCTGCAGGTTGTGTACTATGTTCTTACAGGTGGGGCATTTTTATTTCAGAATTTATGTCAGACATTTTCATTTTTCTGTTTGGCTTACAGGCTGCAACACACTTTTGTAATCAAGCAATACTTGCAAACACTTTCACACTGTTACTTGCACGTTTTATTCCTTAGTGACTACACTGCACTCTTTTGCTGACTGTCATACTTTTATATTTCTTTACAGTTACTGGTAGTGGATTACTGACCTGCCTGGTGGCGCAACCGCACCAGCCTATCGCCATAGGCTCTGCGGTTCACGGAACGGACACCTGCAGCTGTAATATAAATGAAGTAATATTGGAATACACATCTCCATAATATCAGCTAGTTTAATTTCTTACATACATAATTAAATGTAACTTACTCAGTAGTGGGGCGTTGGGCATTTGCCGGACCTCCTGGATCCAAAGGTTCAGTTGGTCCTGCTTGCATCTCTTCAGGTCTGCATGGTGGTGACAGACCTGCTCACCAGTCCTTGGAATCCCTGTGGCACTGGTGAGATCATGAGCCAACTGGTCCCACACCTCAGCCCTGTATGGACTTGGCCCTGCATGAGTTGGGCCTCATGATTGTGGACTAGGAGCCAGACCATGTACCTGGACTCCTCAATGCCCCACCTCTGTGCTCGAAAGCAACTACCCTCTCCTACTCCTGTCATTCTGGCTGCAGTTCAGTTCTACAATCGTTTATGCTGTGTATTCCCGCCTATGGGGCTTATATAGTCCGTTTTTCCCACACATATCTGTGATTGGCCATTTTGGAATTGTATCAACTTCAGTAAACCTGCATTGTCATGCTCCAGTTTGTATTCATTACTATATATTAGCTATTATTGCATTTATAGGTACTGCTGTCATGGCTTAGTGGTTCAGTACCTTGACTATGGTGTATAGTATCCTGGGTTCGAACCTGGCCACTACTTTTTATTTTTTATGACTGTCTAGACAAGCTGAGGGGTGTGTCTGTGTAAAGACAGTTTTGATACGGCTTGCTCAACGTTGCCCGTCGGTTAGCTTGTTTGCGCGGTGTGCAGCTCCGCGCAAATGGGGTACGCTGGTTTAAGCCTCATTTGGCTATCATCATGCATATTACACTCAGCTCAGTTAGGGGCACATAGATTTAGCGTGTTAAACCACTACTCAGCTACGGGCACTCATTTTGCACCAGTTAAACCATTGCTCACCTATGGGCAGATGCACTCACCCTGTTAAACTGTTGCTCAGCTATGGGCACATCTGGCATTTTTTATTGTTTTGTTACCTCACATTTGTTCAATATAAATGGGCTATTTCATTACATTTTACATAAAATGTGATTTTATGTGTACATATTTGACAGGGACTTGTGTCGTGCTTATTTTGCTAAAAATATAAATTGGTGTTGTGGGGGTTCGAACCATGAATGCCTGCTCTTCAGCTAACATCTCTATCGCTACGCTATTGCTTATTGGCTTACTTTGCATATTTAGTTCTTATATGCTTTCCCACTGACTGCTAACTGTAGCTGCGCTACGAGCACGCCCGCGCAAACGAGCGCACTCATGGTTAAACATCTTTACAATTTACAAAAAAATGATGTGATGTTCATTTGTACATTTTTTGTTTGTAGTCTGTGGGGACATGTGTTGTGTTGTGTTTATTCACATTTCCATGGACTCTGGCGTGGATGTTTACTTTGGGCACTTTTACTCTTCTGGGGCCGTGTCCGCTTACAGGGCTCGGCCTACGGACACGCCCCCTACTGTCTTACACGGACCGTGTTAGCCTTAGGTGTGATTCAGCATGCTCTCATGAATATGCAGAGCATACTGACATCACTCCTTTTAACTGCAGCCTCCGTGTATGAGTTATAACTCTTACACGGAGGCTTCGTGAATCCTGCCCTATATTTGGGTAATTTTGATAAGTAATGGAAATGAGATTGTGACATATCCAACATTGCCATTAAAATGAAAACCCAGCAGCTTTGCTGGCAGTGTATGGGACAATGTGATTTTTTTTTTTTGTGAAAAACATAATTTAATTAATGACTGTCTGTTTAAACATGTAATAAATGAGAGGAAAGGGGGCATACTGCGAACAAATGTATTGCAAAGTATTTAAGGTGTGGGGAATAACAAATGTGATTTGAAAATGCAGAAAATGTACAACATGAATGTAATGAGCAAATAAAAAGTTGGACAAATGCTTCTGAAATGAGTAATGATAGTAAAGAAAATGAGGTAGAAGAGCAGCATACCTCAGAATGAAATGAACGAGTTTAAGATGAACAAAAATTAAAATTCAAGTTGTGTCCTAGAGCAGTAGGATGAATAAGATTTAAATTTCGCGTTACAGTCATTTGATTCTTAGCCTATGGAAGGCAGAAATAAGCGTGGTGTATTAGAAACAAAAAGGGAGATGACAATACCATGGTGGGTACAGAAGTAGGGGAAGGAAATAAGAAAGGTAAAATTAGGAACAGAGCAAATAAAAAGGAGGAAAGAAATGCAATGAATGAAAACTAAAGTAAAAGGAAATGAGCAATGTATGTACTTTGGCTTGCAATGTAAATGATTTAATAGGATTCTTGAGAAGGTCAGAAGTCTTCAACTGGGTTAAGGGTTTATCTCAGAATATAATATCTTTAATAGAAGTAAATGTATTATTCAAAGCAAAAGAGAGCAATAAAAAGAAATATGGGTAAACTGATTAATTTGATTTTTAGGAAGTGGCTGTGTTCCATAATCTGTGTTTGCTTTGAGTAGAAGCTTTTGTCCATGAATCAGATATTAAGTTATGGTAAATGTTTAGTGTAATTTGGTAGGTCAGTTGCTTGGAGGGGGGATGTTTCAAGGTTTTAGGGGCTGGTAGTATGGATTAGTAGGTGCTTAGACAAGATGTTAGATCATCCACTGGTGGGTGAAGAGGGGATGGGGTATTATTTAAGGTGTGGAGAATGGAATGTTCAGCCTCTTGGAGCAAGTATTTGCTTGGCCTCCCACCCTTCCTTTTTTGTTATGTGTGTGTTATTAAGGTGGTAGACTTGGATTGATTGTTTACCCTCTCTGGTGGAAATGTTGTTAGGACTGAGCAGTATGGTAAATTTCCCAGAGGCTTGTTGGTTGCTGAGGGAGTGGGTTTAATGTCACTCTGCTTGTGAGATTTTCAACAGGTGATGGGTAATAATGGTCCTGTCCATCACGGATTGTAGGAGACTGGTGGAAAATGTGTCTGCCTTGATATATGAGATATTGTTTGACATATTTAAATGATTGCAAGTTGATTTCAAATATGAACTTCCACATGTAATTTCAGTGTTGTATTATGTATTCAACAAAGCTGGTCACATCACATCTTGTATTTGTGTTAGTGTGGGAAAGGTGTTTTATGGGTAGCTGTTTTTTTTTTTCTGCAGAAAAATAATGGGCTAGTTGTAAGGTATGTCATGTTTATTAAGAATGGAAAAGGACTAGTTATTGATACTTTTCTAAAAATTAATATAAGAGGAATAGTAATGTTGCACACAAGTCCAGAGATCAAGTAGCAGTTGAATTTGTTGAAGAGGTATGACAAATTTTAATGATGAACATGCTAGTAATATTACTGACACATTTAACTGTGGTATAAGGAAGGAAAAAAGAAAATCCTGCGAGATGTAAAATTGTGTGAAGGAATAATGTAAATATATAATTTCTAGGAAAATAAGGGAGATAGGTATTACATATAATAGAAGTAAGATAAGAACATAAATAGACATTTGTAGGCATTCATAACTATTAAAGGAGATAAAATGGCAAAGAAAAACAATATGCTTCAAGGATCATTTCTCAATATGACTGGTATGCAGTACGTGCAAAATTAAATAATGCAGAAATGTATAACGAGATTAACATCAGACTACTCTAGGAGTAGAGCGTTGAAAGTGGTAAATAAACCAGTTTGGTGATAAACATATTACTATGACTGAATTATATAAAAATATTACCAAGTGGAGGGTGACATTCAAAGAGAAATATAAAAGAGAATATATTTTGTGAAAAAAAAATTTATTTAAACAGGGAAATGCAAATATAGGAAATCTATTTAGGAATATGATATTTTTTTTAGGAAAAATTACATATAAGAATAATTAAGAAGGATAGATTTTTGAAAAAGAAGGAAAATGATGGAGGTTTGAGAAAATATACCTTGGCATTCATGAGCAATCATGTAGGCTTCACAAATGTGATGAAGCACTTTTATGACATGGCAGTTTCCAATATACCCTCCACCAGCCCTATCAGCCCTTGACAGATGACAAAATCACCACCTTCACTAATACTTCTCCCAGAGGGTACTGATGCACCAGCTGCCAGGACAGAGCTACCAGATATAGATGGGGCACTAAGACAGGTTTTGTGGAAGCAGTGCTGATAGTTTGTGAGCCTGAAGTGCTGAGTGTCTGTGCTGAAATCTGTGGAGTGATGGCAGGCAGATTTGCAGTGGTCAGTCTATTTCACTACCCTGCATGTCAGTTTTTTGTAAGCAGAAATGTGCAACAACAGAACATTTTAAGCCATATAAAATATCCCCAGCCCCCACACCAAACAAGAGAGAGAGAGCAAACAACTGACCAGGAAGCCAAAACCAAGTAAAGAACAAACAACTGACCAGGAAGCCAAAGCCAAGCAAAGAACAAACACTTTATTGGCTTTTTGTTGAAGACAGAGAGAAAGACAGAGAGAGAAAAAGGGGTGGATGAGAAAAAAAGAGAGTAATTAGATCCATGACATATTACATAACTATATAATTTCAGAAAAGAGAGTTATGGTTATCTATACACCTTTGTCACATCCAGGTACGATGAGAAGGTCTTATTATGTTGTACCATAAATCAATTGCAACGCTATGATATTAGAGAAAATAAATATTTGTTATAGTATAGACATATTGCATATGATTACAATAGTTATTAGGGTTACTGTAAGACCTGATACATACGTAGTCCCCTGCCGCTCTGAGGTGAAATAACATGTTTTGGTGCACCTTACAGTTTGCTGCAATGTCTTCAGCAGTTCTACAACAGAGAAGAAGAAACATGAAAGCATATTGAATAACAGTGCTGTCTGTGTCCTGCATTCTATAGCATTTAATGTTATTAGTATACTTACACAACTGATGGTTGCCAGCAGTCCATAATTCATCCTCCCATCAGCTAAGGAGGTCCTTGCACAATTTTAGGTCACTATAGTGGTGATGACAATTCTGTACATTGAATGCCAGTTGCACTGGTGACAACCTTGGCTAATGTGTTCCAAGCATCAGTCTTATAGTGGAACCCAGTATAGTCCACATGCAGCAGCCTATAGCTGTAGCACTTTATAAGGAATGCCACAGAATTCCTGGACCCTGCAGCACCCTATCTTTGTGTTCAGATTTCAACACCATCTTCTCCAGCACCAGCCATGCCTGCAGACATGAAGCAGCAGCTGTAAACATGAGTTGGTGCCAAATTCTAAGCTCACATTTAAAAGCTAATATGCAAACACACACAGCCATTCCAACTGCATTTGCTCAATGTTTAGAACCTAGAGGCCTCAGTAAACTAAGAGCAAGGTATTTTATCGAACAGCAAAGAAGATGTGAAACATGGTAGTGAGATTTGCCATGTGTGATGCTCAACATATTCAAACTTTTTCAGATGGTCAGCACTAACTGCCTCGATGGCTTGCCTTGTTATTCTTTGTGTTTTGAATGTTAAATAGGATGACTCCTCTCTCATATCCCTCTACACCCCCTCTGGAACTCCATGCAGCTCTTATCAACATTGTTTTAATATTTATAAAACCAACAAAAACATTGGCAAACTTCTTTATAAAAACACAGTGTCCCAAGCCTTGGACAATCTCCCACCAAATATTCAAAACATCAATTGTGCTAACAGCTTCAGAATTGAACTTAAAAACTGCCTTCTTAATTCTAGTTTCTGCCCATGTCAGGACCCTGCTTAACCCCCCCCCCCCACCTCTACATACCTCTCTTTACCCTAAATCTTAGAGCTTTCTACTACTTATACTTTGTGTTAACAGCAAAACTATTGTGCTTTTTTAACCAATCTAGCTCTGTTTTCTGTAATATTATGACTTACTAGTGTGACCCTAAGTCTGATTCTTCAATATACTCTCATCACTGTTCACTCAGCATTTTATTTTGTATATACTTTTCATGTAACTCTCTGTTACTGTAAATCTGTGCAATGATATAACTATGCAATTTTCTTGCCTTTTGAATGCATGATATAACTATGTAATATTCTTCTTATTTGAATGTATGCATGTTAATGTCTTATTTTTTTTCCTCAGGAGCTTTTCTCCTCAGGTCTCCATGGGAAATGACCCACTGAGTCAGCTGAACTAACCCAGTTAACAAATAATAAATAAATTAATTAATTAAAAAAATAAATAAAACTTGGCACATAACTTTCTGGAATTATACACTGTAAAAACTTAGTTGACCAATATGGAAATCAAACCTAGGAAAGAAAAATGTCTAATTTCAGTCAAGATGATTGTTTTTCAGTGCTGCATGGGAAGTCTTTTTCAACCATGTTCATTACCATTAAACTGAATTCAGTATAAATGGAGATTTACTCCACACAGGCCTGTATGTCTGTGACTTTAGGAAGTCCTGTTAAATGCATTGCTATGAAAGAGGCAGTATTACTGTTTGTAAATGTATGTTAGATGATAGACTTTGAGGAGCTAATTAATATGTGTTGGGGTATGATACATACATACCTCAGTGCACATACTGTCCTAAACACAGAGTTAGCCTATGTGAGGAAAGAAGTTAATTTTAACTGAATTATTTCGCCCATCATAGATATGCAAGTGCATTTTTATTCCATTATCAAAAATATCCTGCTTAAACAATTACAAACACGTTCAACTGTGTTTCATAACTTAATCAGTAATGGCATATGCTCCTTCCAAGAAATAATTTATCAAAGCATTAATGAGACATGTATTGCAATAGACATAATCATGATGGCCATATGTATGTAGCGTTACGTCCTAAAGAAGGTGTTGTTCGAAACTGCATTCTGACAACCTTTGTAAGGATGTTATCTGGATTTGAAACCTGCATCTCCTGTATTCTATTTATAAAATCAATGCACTTATACCGTGTGATGCCCATGGCCTTGCCCAGCAATCAAGGAGCCTCAATCCTCACCACTAACACCAGAGAGGGCATCTCATATGAGAGAAAAGGATAACAAATACACACAGTAAAGTGCAGTTTGCCTTAAGAACACACAGAGATCACAGTCAGTCTGGGGCTGGTTACTTCATTGCTCCCCAGGTCCCCAATAAGACTCCCTACTGGCACAGCTATAGGGTCCAGGTCTCAGCCTAGCTGGCAAGCTAACCTCCAGTACCCTCTCTGTCCAACCAGTGTTTCATGTCCCTGCCCAAGTAGCTAACACACACACACACACACACACACACACACACACACACACACACACTTAGAGGTAAGCATTTATACAACTTCACAGACACTCCTGGGAAAGGCTGACACAGATTCTCCAGCTGTGCCCCGATACCCAGACTATACAGTAGTAATTCCAGCCACCACCAGCTAATAATTACCAGCTACCCAAAGGCCCTTAAAAGGGTGTCCAATTATTACTGTGGAATATTATTATCCAATAGTAGTGTAACTAAGCAGTCTTAAGGCTTATTGGAAGGGCTTATTACAGGATCACTTATAAGCGTGCAATGTACTCTAGAGCTTAATTTATCTCTATGTAAACCAGCCACAGTTGAAAAGGGTTTAAAATATTTAATAATAAATACTAAAAACACAAGACAATACTACTACACCACAGTGCTATTCAAGAGTACAGAGATCACACAGAAACTTAAATAATTCAGTAGTACAGTTCTGACATAACAGAAAAACACTTAATATAATCTTTATAGTCCTAGCTAATTCTACAAGAAAACACACTTCTAAGATAACTTACTTAACACAACAGGCAGTGCTAAGTTAGATGTCCAAGATTAGAATGCTTAATAATCTCTGGTTCTCACTGTTTAAATTGAAACTGCAGTTCTGCTAAACATTACATCATCTTTTATACCTTCCTGGTACCCAGGCCACACATAAACTGCATTTGCATTGTTTTACACTTAGAGCAATAAAGGACATTCCACATGCAAATTCTGGTCATTAACTTTAGCCTTAAGACAGCAGGAAGAATGTGTTCAGTTAGCCTCTTCGGCAACATTATCTAGATCAAAGGACAGAGTTGAAATAATTTTAACTTCAAAAGAACGATTTGAAATGCTTGACTTAGTTTTCCTTACAGCAGATGGCAATGTTGCTACAATCTTGAAGTTCAACATTTTACAGTATTTTTCTTTCATTTAAGAAACAAGCCTGTATTTCACATTTATATTTACAAATGCCAGAATTATATATCAAGTTCTATTTGGCTAGGCTGGCAGCTTTCACCCATCTCTACCCAATCTTCACACCTTGTGCCACAGAGATAGTTACATAGCAGGTGGATGTTCTCTTCTCATACTCTCCAGAGTGCTGATGTTTGCACAGTGCTGCTAAGCCTGTTTGTGCTACAGAAGGCTGACCAAATGAAATATTTTACTTTTTTCCTTAAGCAGGTAAGCTTGATTTGTGCTGCTCAGCAGAGATCAAGTTCACAAGGCATGAAACAGAAAGAAAAAAAACATATGAAGTTATGATGAAAGTGATTCCTGTATCTGGAGTAATTCATAATGTATGGATTTGACCCCCAGAGAAACTATGTTAAAGGGCCAAAGCCACTGTGTTTACAGCTTCTGACACAGAACTGGTATACAAAATGTGTACATCACTCACTGATTAGAAATACACATTGGTGCCAAAACTGTTTGCAGTAACGAAGATTGCAAAAATAAAAATGTTCACTGTTTCCTTCAACTGTGAGCCTTGTTTGTGCTCTGGTAAGCAGTGCTGAAATCACACAGGCAAAAAAAAAACATATATAACAATGTATATTCCACACAATAAATCACAAACTGCAGTTTGATGTCTGCTGCAGACATTCCAAGCGGCATGTGGCTTCAAACCCTAAACCCTCTTTCCTCTTTCTTTAAAAGCATTTCATTTAACCCATGTACAACAATGTTACTTGGATGCAATGTAGAATTTTGTCTCTTCCTGCTGCTCAGAGTGCTGTAGCAAAGTCCACCTGTACCACTGTAAAATGTGCTACTGATGCAATGACAAATTCATACCACCTGATGTCAGACTATTGGGCAGTGGACCGTCATTCACTATTCCTGAAATTTGAGTGTGCTTTGCCAACATGTGGGCAAATGAGGAACACAAAAATAGAAAACAAAATAAACAATTGTCAGTAATGACAACTATAGGGTAATGATGATGAAAAGCAGTGCTGTGAAGTTTCCTAGCGCTGTGTGCATGGTACAACCAGATCATATGCATTCACATTGTCAGATACCACACTATCTGGAATTGAACCATGAACTTAGTGTAATAACAACACACAATAACCTGTTTTTCTTATCCCTCTCTGCCACCTACACAAGATCAGAAAGTGTTACTTTCTCATTTACTTGAAGATGTCTAGATCTATGTCATATTGACCAATGCTTTTATAATAACAGTCTACACCATTTTAATGTCAGGTTGTCAACACTACCAGCTAGTTATTCTCTTTATTTTCTGAATATCTTCCCATTCTCTCAACTTAATTACAAAACTGCAATGGCTTGGCCATTTTTTTTCTTCTTCGTTGTAATCTGTAATAAAGATGATCAGCATTTCAGACACATTTTAAGCTGAGGATGACTATGTCAGGTATTGTCATCTGTGCCAGGGAGAATATGGCAGTGCATGTGTAACATATGCCAACATAGTTAGCTGGAGTTTTGTAAATAATTTTTGTGTCATTTCACTGTCACACTGACTTATATAAATGCTTGTGTAAAAAAGTGTTATTATAACTGATTAAATGTATATGTTTATACAAAGAATTCTGGAAGGGAAGAGTAGAAGTTTTTGAAATTGTTATATAATTTTCAAATGCTGCAACCGATCTTAGCAAAGCACTGAATATGTATTATACGAGAATCAGGTGATCAAATGCGATGTCATTCCTCAACCAGCACTCACTAAAAGGATGGAACTCTCACAGCAGTTTTTTTTTCTTTTCTTTGGAACCTGATATAAAAATCTATGACAGATATCATAGAAGGGCAGTCAGTCAGTTAGCTGAGTGCAGTTCACTTCAGTTGAGTTCAGTTTTAGTTAGAAGCTCATCACCTTGCCTTGTAGAAATAAGTATCTCAGCATCTAATCTTGCCTTGCTGTATTCATTAAGTTGGCTGGGGAACAGTTATTCTTTAGACAGTCAGAAAAATACAGTGAGATTAGTTAAGTAGTGTTTTTCTGCATCTGTTTGAATATGTCTGACTGTGTTATTTTTATTTCTCCTGTAATTGAAACTCCGGTATTTATTGTACTTAGATATTTATTATTCTAATGTTTTTCTATTTTATTATTTATTATTAAATATTTTTATACCATTCACTGTGGGTGGTCTTTTACAGAATATTTTAACATCTTGAGAGTACTTGTGCTTATGTTAGTGATCCCATGGCCACTCTAAAAATGCCTTGCTACTTTGATTACACTCTACCATTTATATTAGTATTGATTTTACTCAATATAATTTGATGTCCTTGTAAAAGTCTGAGAGTAATTGAGTGGTGGTAGTGGAGTTAACTTATATTTTGGGCAAAAGGGGCACAACTAGTGAATCTGCACCAGCCTTTCCAAGGAGAGAGAGAGAGAGTGTGTGTGTGTGTGTGTGTGTGTGTGTGTGTGTGTGTGTGTGTGTGTGTGTGTGTGTGTGTGTGTGTGTGCGTGTGTGTGTGCGCGTGTGCATGTGTGAAAATCAAATACCCAGGTGTGGGTGTGTCAGCTACTTGGAACTGGGACACAGTGCTAAAAAGTAAGTCTTGTTTTGGATTTGGTGAGACAGATAGTCCAGTCCCAGGTTTCCTCTGTTGCTCTTGGGGGAAACTGTGCTTGATACAGAGAGCTGCTTCTGAAAATGCTGTGTAAATCTGCTCTTGTTTTTAGTGACAATCTCTAACCAGTGTCAGTGGTGAGGAGTGAGGCTCCTTGATTACTGGCTTGGAGTAGAGGGTTCATCACATAAAGGATGGACAGTAAGCTCTTACTACAACCATATTAATGTTGTTGAGGTTGTTCTCATAGCTGTCATTGTGTTAACACATTTTATTTTTAATTCTACTATACAAAGTGTTCAGCGAGAACAAATATTGCTTGCTGTAATCAGAGCAATCAGTAAGACTTGCAAGCCATTAGCAGCTAACAATTGTCATTCGTCCTCCCTGCAGTCCTAGGATGTGTGTATGCAATCATGTAGCTACTTACTCCATGTTTACATCCCCTACACCAAGTGATTTTTCCAGTATTCATGAATGTTACGATTTCATATCTCATTTGCATATTTACAGTGCTCATAAAGCTGAATCTACACTATATAATGGTAATGGTGTAGCTATAAAAGTGGAAGAAGGGGAGACTGATTGGATAGAGACAGACTATTACTACTACAGAGCTGAGTGGCCTAGTGGGCTAATGCACTGTACTAGTTATTTTGAGGAGATAGTTCTAGAAATTACTGCACTATTTTATAAGATATGTTTGTCCCTTTCATAAACTGCTTTCATATCCATATTTTGAATGTATTTCAATGTGCAACATAAAAAAAAAGAATTTTGATATATATGCGAGTTTAAAAATGTACTTCTGTTATATTGCACATTTGTCAGTTCTTGCTGTTCTTTCCAAGTTGGTATGGCTAAATCACAACATTATGTTATCATTTGCTATTGGAATTTCACTAGGAAGAGCAGGCAACTGTATTGTGTTTAGCGTCCACTTCAAGGGGTTGTGCATGTGTAGCTAATGTAACTGTCAGGTTTCTCAGATGGCCCCTAGTGACATGCACTGCAGTGAAGAGGCCAATGGAAATTGCCTGGGCAGTTGGACTTTGAATTTTTACCTACCTATTGATAATACTGCTGTCATCATGACAGACATATTAATAGAATGGAAGTAATGCTAATGTATTAATGTTGTATTTATTTATGTATGTATTTATTTATTAATGGGAGGGGCTATCAGCTTGTGTGCAGTCTGAAATAAGCAGTGTGTATTCAGTTGTATTTTGTTGAGGATGGGTGCACTAATTTGTTTTTAACTCATTACATCTGAGTGACACCTTCAGGTGCATCTGCAGTTTACTCCTACTGATGTCTGTAGGCGTCAAATATGGCTTGTTCATATTTGCATCAATAATTCCAAAACCATGCTATGTAGAAGATTTTAAAAGATTTCATCTTAAAGCTTACACAAAGGCAAACTCAGCTGCATTATTTGACCTCTGTCTAGTGCAGGCAAATGGATACTAACTGTTGTTTTTATGATATTAATTTATATAGATATAATTTTCACATTTTTCTAAATATCTCAACAACCAAGTAACACAGACAGAAGTCCTTACCCTCATATGAAAGCTCTCAACTGGATGAATAAAATGTTTCTGACAATTTCTGTATAACTTGAGTAGTTGTTGAGCTATTGTAAGTTGTTTATAAAATATTACAAATGTAATATTTACTGTGTTTACTGTGACTTATAAAATTCATTTTAAGACCTATAACCTGAAGAATACTGCCATTATAAAAATAATTTGTGCTTAAGAGTTTGCCATTTATACTGATTTCATAACCCCATATGGTTCCAGAGATATGAACATTTGTTTGAAGTGTGAGGACATAATTTGATTTTAGCAAAAATCTTAGGATCCACCAATTAGAAGTTACAATGCAAACTTTTTGAACTCCATTGGAGTGAATGAGTTAAGAGAATGCTTGCTGTATGTCAGACACATGTTTTTATTTTCCTGTTTCATGTCATAATGGATTATGGCACCCAGACCATCTGCTCCATAAAAGCCACTATTTCATGATGTGTTGCAGAAAACAATGTCATCGCTGAAGTCTTACACTGCCATGGATCCTGCTTGACAGAGGCAGAGGTGATATGTTGGCCAGTGAAAGCATATGGCAGCATATGGTCGCTGACATAAATGCAGTGGGTGGATGTCCCAAAAAATTATAATCAGGTGTGGAATCATGGCACTGACATGGTTATGGCCACATACAGAAGGGCAGCAGCAATAGATGGCTGGGGGGGCGGGGTTCCTGCTACAGAACCACTACTCACTGAAAATGAGCATTTTGTGTCCACTGTCAGAGATCTAGAGAGCTCAGAAGAGGGTTTATGCAGACTCCTTGATGTTGGTGCTTATGTGGACAACAGGAAAATAGGTCCCAAGCAGAAATCCCAGATATGCTATATATCTAAGCCATGTAATGCCATTCTAGACATTGTTATGTGCTACTACTTCTACATCTGAGAACATCAATACATGTACCTTACAAGAAATAAGAGTCCAACTGAGATTATATGGGGGTCTGTCTGCTTGATTCTGAGATATTTCTTAAGGTGAAGATCGGCAGAACATTATTCTCTTGGCCTTGTCCATTTACATTGTGATGCTTATTAGCCTTATTTCTACTGCTTTTCCCTATCTTTAGGGACATCAGCATTACCATATGAAAGACCTCCTGCACAGGGTAAGTACACATTTTTTTATTAGTAACAGCCATTACTTAGATATAAGGGTAAGGGGAGAGAGTAAAAAGTGTTTTTTTTTCCTTTAACATCTGAAATTGTTTGACATGAGTGTGTACAACCAAGTTTGGATCATTTGCACCCACTATTTCTCTCCTGCTTGTATTTAGTGATTATTATCACAGGTAATCCTGACAGTGGAAGTGTAGGACTTGTACCACCTGATGATTATTATTACAGGTAATCCTGACAGTGGACGTGTAAAACTCATACCACCTGATGTCAGACTATTGGTAGCCCCTGATAATGATGGTCATGATATAGATACAAAGTCAGAGGGTTCAGAGGTTCAGTCTGGCACTGAGGTTGTTGTTCACACATCCATTGACCTTATTTCAGACACATTCATTATGCGTATGTATACCCATTCCACTCAGGCATCAAATATAGGACAGGTTGAGGGTGACATGGTTGATCAGGGTAGTGTGGTGACTGCAGTTGCAGAGACAGTTGAGTGTGACCACAGCCATCATGAGGGTGTGACACCACACAGGACGTTTGCTAGAGGTGCTCTGAGATAGCCTACTATCCACCAATGCTGTTATGTCATTATGTGCTACTAGACATATGTATAGGGCCATCTTGGAGGCACAGGCACATTACACATGGGCCTGAAAAGAAATTGTGCATTCTGATGTGCATGCCTGCCTCAACCATGTGTGTGACTCATTGGATAGGATGCGTGGCACACTAGATCGGGCAGTGTCTGTGATGGGATATCTGTTGTGGGAGAGCTGGAATCCCTATGTCCTTAGAGCTGCAAGATCCTTGGGTTTTAACCCACATGGCTGTGTAAGACTTCATTCCACTCCTGTAGTGGCACTACTTCTACTGCTCCATATGTGACTGAGGTGTCCACACCCAGACATGGTAGGCTATTGTGTTATAGTCCTGGATGTAGTATGGAAGAGAACTCATTCAACAGACATTGATCATGTACAGAAAGCACCTCTCCTTCAAACCGGGAATGTTGAAATGTTAGTGCAATTACTGGCAGAGGCAGTTCTCATGGCTGGAAGCAATGATATTGGACTGAGAATTCTACCATGCATGACTCACATCTGTCAAACAGGGAAGGACGTAGTTCTAGCACAGAGCTTGATTGTGTTCATGCAGACATACTCACATTTCACTAAAACTGCCCATAATGACCCATAAACACATGCAACGTAAGAAAAAAAAAACTTAATTTTGATTGGGGTATATCTATTGTTAGTGGCACTGAGATATTTCTTGATTACTGAATGTTCTGTGTTTTTCACTCACATATACTCAATACTCTGGTGTCAGCCTTGGCCTACTGCACCTACACACAAACACACACACACACACACACACACACACACACACACACACACACACACACACACACATTACACCCTGTGCAAATGATGATGACTGTGCCATGGCCTTTGTTTTTTTGTGTTTGACTTGGGATTTGACACAGAGTGGATAGCTAAGAGACTCATTCTGATCGATTTCATGGATATTTAGTACATAGCAAGATTATGGATTTGTCTGTAAATACTCATTTTGGAAGGCTTTTGTTTACAATTAGTATTGTAAGTCATGCATTCAAACCAGTGATATTGTATTCCTGCTTCATGCTCTACTTGTGAAACTGTTGATATAATTCTCCTGTTTACTGTTTTGTGTATAGTGAGTAAGTGACCAGCTTGATGCCAGTTGTTGTGCACAATGCATATCTGTATATTGCAGATATCATTTCTATAAGGCAAGAATGCCATTGGCGGGCACCTCATACAGGTTCTGATTGAGTACATTTATGACTGACAGCAGGCAGGTAATTCATCTTCTTACACATTTGTTCATATAATACAGGTTCCGCACTTATCTTGACATTACTGCAGTTATCAGTGATGTGCTTTGAGGCTGTCTCTGTCTGATGCTATCCATACAGAGACATTACAAGGATAAGTACAGTTTGTGTACACCAGATGGCATCACTTTTAATATTTGTACTTGATTAGGTTGTTATGTGCATTCCTTCACTGGTAAGTGTGTATGCTACTATTTGCCTCTGAATTGCTGAATTACTGAGTGTGTGCACTAACCTTTCAGTGTTATCCAAGGTATGAGCATATTGAGCATGCCTACTTCTACTGACTTCCTCTTTAGCTGGAGCTTCTCCCTCAGAATCATTTCCTGTGTATGCCTGAGGTGCTGGCCCTGCATGTGGCCCAGGAATGTCTGGTCCTGGCTCTTGTTGTCTCTGTTACAGCTATTTGCAACATGGCACAGACTGTGAGAAATTCTGCACCAGTACCTGCTTCATACTGCAGGGCACCTGCTGATGTGTCTAGACAGGGGAACTGTGACTTCATCGTGCCAAACACACACTGTATGATGTTTCTAGTTTGAGTATGGGCATCACTGCATCCTTCGTTTGTCGTATGTGTGCATTTCTGATGGGTGTCATGAGCCATGGTTCCAGTGCATAATCAATATCATCCAATAGATGGCCTTGTGGAACATCACCTCTAACAAACCTTGTGTAAAGGTGTGGGTTGTGCCAAATGTGTGAGTCAAGATAACTGCCTTAATTGCCTTCATAGACATTGAGGATGATCAATCAGGTATTATAGATAACCTGGCAGTTGACCGAGTGGAAATATTTCCTATTGATATATGTCCTTCCCCGTTCAACCAGTGGTGCTTTTATTTGTATGTGAGTGCAGTCTATGTCCCCCAAGACATCAAGGAAGTGGGCTACAGCAAAAAATTCCTGCATTGTTCTTGATCTCCCCTCTGGTATGCATGTAAAAAAGATGTACTCCCTTGCATGTTTTAGCATAACATTGAGACATTAGTGAAATATTCTGGAGGCTGAGGCATGTGACAACTCTATTATATCCCCGGTTGGTCTCTGGAATGTACCAGTAGCTAATATTCTTAATGCTACATATGCCTTAGTTTCCACTGGTGTAGGTCTTTGATTTCCCATAGGTCTGAGGTAGGGAGCAGCAGAGGTTGCATACTTCCTGTACTGTTTCCCTATCAGCCTTGTATCTCTGTACTGTTCCATTGTCACGCAGTCCATGATATGTTAAATGGGGTTGGAACACTCTTCCTCTCATTTCATCAGCAGCAGCAGCATAGATTTGAGTCTGTTGCACATACATATGGAAAAGAGCAGCAGCAGCCCCTGTCTTTGTGTTTTTATTTATTTTTTTTGTAAGTGTGATGGTGGCTATACTTCGATAGGTTTTAATGTTTATGGCAAAAGGCTGCACCATCTCTACGTAGTTACCTTATAGATTCCTGAATGATATTGGATTAGTTCATTAGTATGCATTTCAGCTGATTATGCTTTTGTTAGCATACTTTGCTGTTTATCTTTGTTTGGCCGCTCTACTTGACATGTAAAGCCATTTAATGAGTACAAAACAGAGCACTATTGACCATGAAGTCCACACAATAATAGCTTGAAAATTAGAAAAGAAAACAAAATTGATGTTACAAAAAGAATGTTAAGAAGAATGAAAACTGTTTTTAAAGTGTGTTTGATGAAAGAGGTGAAGACATGGTGGGTCAGAATGGGATGAGTCAAATAATTATAAGATAAGCAGAACAAATGTATAAAAAGGACGACAACCTAAACCAAGAAAGATGGGGATGTAAACAATGGGATGGACACCTATGAAGGAGATGGGAAAAAGTAGAAAAATGAAAGTTCTAAAAGTTGTTATTCTTAGCATTATGTCAGGTGAAAATGGAATAAGTTATGAAATTTGCAAAGCGTTTACTGATAAAAAAGCAATTTTATTGCATGATTTTAACTCATAGTTTGAGTAAGGGTAAACCTTACAAGTGATGCATTCACTTGTAAGGTTTACATGGAAAAGGAGATACAAGAGGGGTATTAGAAACATGAGGCCTCTGGCACCATGTGGCACAAGATTAAAAGATTTTAATGAAAATAAAGCAGATTAGAATAAAGCAGAAAAAGATGGCATATATGGGGAAGGGACTATTTGGGAACGCAGGAGGACAAGTGCTGGAATCTCTAATTTTGGTGAAAAAGGTAGCAGAGTAGATAAAAAAATGAAAATGCAGATGGTTTACTAATTGCATGAGATGATACTAAAGCATATAATTTTAAGGGGAAAATATTTTGAAATAAAGTTAGGAAGTTATTGGTAGGAATTTACGAGAAGCCACAAGTTTTGTATAATGATATGAGAGAAAGAAATATCAGAATGTAAAAGGGGAAAGGTAGGAATGCTCTTTATGTGGTAGACTTTTTGATTTACTAATTAATACAGTAATAAGAAGAATCAAATAAAGATTGGGGAAGATGGAAGAATGGGAATTACAAATAGGTTAATGGATCCATGGTTGTTAATTCATGCAAATCATTTGATATTGAAGGCTTGGAATACATAATGAATGCTGCAGTCATTTAAAGAGGTAGACGCAAAACGAGAAGAGAAGAGAAGAGACTAAGTTCACTCTAACTCTTCTGACTGTCAATCATCATTCCCTCCACAAACTATTTAGCCCATCTGATCATTGCCTGGTCCATTTAGTCTTAAATCATCCAGACAGACAACAGGGTCTACAACCCATTCAAGGATCTCCTTATATCTCCTCAACAGCTTCCTAGGGATGTTAGTTTTGCCAGTCTTTGGAGAAGGAGTGAGTTACTTTATTATAAGAGAAGTATACACATTAAGAATGATATTTGATAATAAGGGGTGTGGAAAATGTGTGTTGAAGTGACAGACAAGGTAAGAAAACATTGTGGAAATGTTCAGGTTAATGTATCATAAAAATGTTTCTTTAATTAATGGAACAGCAATTGTGATGTCAGTTGTATAGAAAGGTTGTCCTTTCTAATGAAAAAAGGGAAGGACATTGCAGACTTTTTTTTAATTCTTGATGATCAAGAATAAACTTTGTTTGAAGAGATATTATATTTGACACCAAAAAAGGGGGAGGTTGATGCATACTTTTTTCTGACTTTATTGCATTTTTTTCTTTTACAAGCATAGTAAGAATGGAAAAGAATTTGAAAGGGAAATAAAATTTCAGAGAAATAAGGTATTTTGGGAATGTCATTCTAGAATAATGAGAGTATGGAATGTGACAAATTACATACTGTATATTACAGGCTTTGTTTACAGAAGGTGAAAATATACAATTTATGTGATAAAAGAAAAAAAATGCTATAAAATATTATGGAAAATATGATTAAGAAGATGGTATAGAGAATGCATGGAATCTAGGTGGAAGGAATACAAATGAGATGAGAGGGATATAAAGATATAACAGAATGGAAGATAGTTTTATGAAGAATTTTTTGGGAGGATCTAAAGATGTAACAGAATGAAAAATGGTTTTATGAAGAATTTTTTGGGATGATCTACCAATTAAAGGAAGGATAAAATACAAAAGAAATGAATACAAGAGTGCAATGTAAAAATGGACATGTGACATGTAGTTTTGGATTTGGGGTACACACATGGGAGGGAAAATAAATAAAATACTTAAGTATAATGAAAATAACTGACATGATTTTATGTTTGGATTATGAATGGAAATGGAATGGGAATATAAGTAGGGTGGATAAAATATATTTTCAGCAATATGGCTTATATAGCTCAAAAGGGATCAGACAATGCTTTAAGTAAAATTATGTTTATGGCAGAATGGGTACCAATGAATTTAATTTCTTTGCATTTAAAGTTTTGATATTTTATGTAGATTTTTTTCTTTCTTTTATTATCAATTCATACATTTTGTTTTATATTTATGGAATGAAGAATGATTGTACATTTAACCATTTTGATTACAATATGTAATATTTATATTTGTTCTTGTTTATGCTATAATTTAATAAAGCATCCATACACTTTTTGTTAACTGCCATGGAATGTTTTATACCCTCCAGCACTAGCACCAACTTATGTAAGTGAGACTTCGGTTTACAATTTAATCTGATGGTCAATACCTTAATATGGTGTTCTATAGTAGCAGTATTAGAAACTTAATCCAAGAACCTGGAGTGGGGAGAAAACTCACATCCACTTGACTTTCTAGCACCTGTGATGAGTGTGCTTTCTGTTGAATCACTGACACCAAATTGACCTCCTCAACAGTGAGATCTCTGAGCATCACACACAGAAAACATTCTGAGTGGTATGGGCATGAGTGTGCCTCTCTACTCCCTATATGCCTCCAGTGTACACCTCTATGTCTCACTCTGTTTGCCTCCAGTGGATATCTCTATTTGTCACCCTGTATGCCTCCAGTGTATACCTCTATATCTCACACATGCTTCTTGTCAAAACATGGGGTTAGGAGATACAATACTATAGTAAAGGCATTTGCTGACTGCAATCCCCAATGTCAATGGCTATGTACAGACAAGAGTGGTGAATTAACAGGACAGTGTGGTAAATGGATGGAATAGATGGTCAGAGATGGAAAAGTCCCCCCCACACACACACACATACACAAAACAAGCTTGCCATAGTATCAGAAATGAACTGGCCTTCTTTGCAATGAGTTTCAAGCACAATGGTACTACTCTTATAAAGAGACACTCAGCCACTGGAAATGTATTCTCAGTTATGTTTTAGGAAAGTGAACATCTCACTGAGATATGAACATGAAATGAGAACAGCTTATTATATATACCTTGCTGATCACCACTTCTGTGGGGTGATACAGAGATATCATAGAAATATTAATACAAATATGTCTGCAACAATTGCATATTGAACATTTCCTAACAAAGGAGTGTTATTGTCTTGTAAAATGAAATTGCAGGATAGTATGAAATATATGAAAACAGATCTGCTTTTGTGAACATTAATATAATATAATAAGAATTGTGACTATGACAACATGACACTAGCAGAGCTCTCCCAGTTACTGCCTATTGTACCAAGTTTTGCAAAGAGGAGGCTGAGGTAATTATAGGTGCTGCATGTACGATTGACAGATATGTAGTACTCCAGTGGCACATATAAATTATATACAACATGCAATCTTGACATTTTGGACCAAATTTGCATGAATGGCAAGATATATTTGTAGCAATGAGCAATAGTCATCCTATGTGGAGGGATAAGTAGATGAAATGAGCAGTAAAGTAGTTCTGTCTGTCAGCAAAGAGGTTGTCAGGATGTTACATGTCAATAACTGTTGGAGAATGGGTGATGTCTTACAGATTACCAAGCAAAGAAGAGTAGTATTGCTGGAATTATATACAAAAAGCATGTGTGAGGTGTTGCAATAAATTCCAAAAGCTGTCAAGTGGTGAATTCCAAAGAAAAGTTCCTTTTATTAACACAAATACAGGCTTAAGCGCTTTTAGCCATGAAAATGGCCGTCATCAGAAACACCCATAATCCCTATGGCAAACACATACCCTTCAGTGACAAAAAATTGCTATTCAATTAACCAATTAATATATTTTATACAAATAACATAAATAACAAACTAAAAACACTACTATAAGACACTTATAAAAACTGCACTACTACTTGCATTTATTATATTTTGCTTTTCTATGTAAAACAACTTTATAATTCACCCTACTATTAAGACTAGGTTTGTTATAAGCATTGAGCAGAATCTTCCATTTAAGCTCTTTATATTCAAGCTCTCTTCTTTGTCCTCATTGAGATTAGGGGAAACATAGTCTATTACTGAAAACAAAAACTTTGAACACTTGGGACTTTCTAATGTATGTTTAAACAATGCATTATTGTAATCTGTCTTTTTTATTCCATAATAATGTTCATAAATTCTCCTTCTCAGTGATCTATTGGTTTTTCCTATGTAGAAGGAATTACATGCTAGACATGTTGCCATGTTTATTGCAAATTCTGAACTGCATGTAAACCTACCTGGCACTGTAATGGTTGGATAAAGGGGTTATTTTGTAGATTATGTTTGAATTTTTTCAGGTGAACAAACCCAAGATTGGGTATTTCTTTGGAATACCCAAAGTGCATAAAAATGAGTAGAAATCCACCATATAGACCAATTGTTGGATCTCCTATCTACATTTGTTGACAGGGCCCTATTAAGGTTGGTACAAGGAACAAAGTCATTTATTAGAGACTCAAAATATTTTTTTGGATAAAATATGAAATTCAGAGCTAGACAAAGATGACATATTAGTTACAATAGATGTGCAATCCTTGTACACCTGCATCCCTCATGAAAAATGTTTGGAATGGGTAGGTTATATGTTAGTTGAAAGTCAGAAATTTGAAGTAGGGGAAAGTAAGTTTATTTTGGAAAGCATAGTACACATTCTGTCTTATATTTTTTTTACTTTTGAAAATGAATTGTTTTACAGACAAGGGGGTAGCTATGGGGGCAAGGATGGCACCCAGTTATGCCAATTTAGTTATGGCTTATTGGGAGACCAATCTCTTGCCCCACATAGCTGGATACAATAATTTTTTATATCATTACAGATTTATTGAAGATTTGTTTTTTTGTGTGGCGGGGCACAGAAGGTAATTTAAAGGATTTTGTTAAAGAAATGAATGACAGCACAAGTTTTTTTTTTTTTTAGTTTTCATTGTAATATAATTTCTTTAGGATTAATCATTTAGATTTAGACATCATCAAGGAACAAGGACAACAGACATTAAGTACAATTATAAGCTACAAGAATGTGGCTAGTAATAGCTTACTTCATTACACTAGCATGCACCCTACATACGTCAAACATAATATAGTGAAGGGGCAGCTGATTTGGGTAGAGAGACTCACAAGTGAGGATAGCAAAATAGACAGATTTGTGGGAGAATTACATGAGAGGTTTAAGCACAGGGGATATCCCAGTAAGATACTTAGAAATGTATTGGAAGGTGGAAGAAAAGAGACCAGGGAAGGAGATGGAAGGGCAAAGCAGGATAAGAATTGGCAAGCGGCCATGCCCTTAATCTTCACAGTGGGCAGCGAAGCTATCAAATGAAGTACTAATAATTGGAGAATTTTAGTAGCAAATAAAGAAGCTAAGGCTGCAGTGGGAGAAGAATCCATATACATTAATAAAAGGGCTAGGAATTTTAAAGAGATTCTAGAAAATAAACATGCACCCAGTAATGGTAGAGTTAAGGGAATGAATAAGTGTTTAGACTGCAAAGAGTGCAGATTTATAGCTGAGGGACCTTATGTAGAAGTAAGAACCTATGAAAAAAACATTACAGTGCCAAGTAGGTTTACATGCAGTTCAGAATTTGTGGTATACATGACAAAGTGCCTAGCATGTAATTCCTTCTACATAGGAAAAACCGATAGATCTCCGAGAAGGAGAATTTATGAACATCATTATGGAATAAAAAAGAAAGATTACAATAATGCATTGTTTAAACATACATTAGAAAGTCCCAAGTGTTCAAAGTTTTTGTTTTCAGTAATAGACTATGTTTTTCCTGATTTTAATGGTGACAAAGAAGGAGAGCTTGAATATAAAGAGCTTAAATGGCAGATTCTGCTCAATGCTTATAACAAACCTGGTCTTAATAGTGGGGTGAATTATAAAGTTGTTTTACGTAGAAAAGCAAAATATAATAAATGCAAGTAGTAGTGCAGTTTTTATTAGTGTCGTATAGTAGTGTTTTTAGTTTATTCATGTTATTTGTAAAAAATACATTGATTGGTTAATTGAACAGTATTTTTTTGTCACTGAAGGGTATTTAAGTGTTTGCCATAGGGATTATGGGTGTTTCTGATGACAGCCATTTTCATGGCCGAAAGCGCTTAAGTCTGTATTTGTGTCAGTAAAAGGAACTTTTCTTTGGAATTCAGCAATTGGCAGTTTTTTGAATTTATTGCAACACCTTGCAAATGCTTTTTTTTGTATAATCAGTTGTGAATATTCACTTGTACAGAGGCATATTTTCAGTTTGTTTTCATCATTGCTGATATTATACTTATCCTCAAGTCTTGGTGAGTACCTTCACAAGGTAGACCCTGTTTTTCACAAAACCCCACCAAAATGACATTGATATATAGAATGTATTTTATATAGCATATTTCATGTACAGAAGTAGGTTAAAAATAATAATAAAAAAGATAGCTGGGTGCACAAGACCAGGAAAAAAATGTGCCCAATCCTGATAGGCACACTGGTGCCAGGACTGGAAAAAATGACAGTGTAGAATCTTCAAGACACAGGAACATTCCTACAGTGGAGCTAGGCAGGGACCAAGGGGGAGGATTCCCCCCTCTTGTAGAAAGGAAGTAGTAGTCTACAAAAATCACAAAAACTGATAGGTCAAAAAACAGCCATAAAGATGATTGAGTGGACTATTGATGATAAGAAAGAAATGATGTATTGCTACTGTTATGAAAGAATCCCAGAATTTCCAGACAGAAAGTACATAAAAACATTAAGAGAGAAATTAGAATAAAGAAAAATACTTGCACAAGAAAAATGCCAGAAGGTTCAAATAAAAAGTCATGTTCATTAATACAAGAAATATTGGGCTGGTTGGAAAAAGCAGTGAGTGAGTGAGGATGTGCAAAAATATAAAGAACAAAGTCTAGAGATTTTTGAAAGATATAAAAAAGAAATATGGACATGGAAAAGGAAGAGAGATACGATATGGTACAATATTTATACAAAGGAGAAAGCCAAATCAATCAATACAAAAAAGAAGCCCCAAAGATATTCTAAGAGAAATATAGGCAAAGACATCCAGATATGTAAAATTTCACAATACAAAAAATAAGGACAGAAAGAGGGAACATAGAAACAGAAGATTAGTAAAGCAGAAGTTAAAAAGGTAGAAGCTGAAGGTATGGAATGCCAGTGAAGTGAAGAATTTGGTGTAGAAAGTCTAACACAGGTTATATCACAGCATGATGGAACAATGAGTCCCCCAAGTAAGAAGAAACAGGAGGAACAAGAGACATTTGAGGAAAAATATGGATATGGGATTGAGAAAAAGATTTAATATGGAACAATATTTATGAAAAGGAGAAAGCAAAACTAACCAATACAAAAAGTGTAGCACCAAAGATATTTGAAGAGAAATATAACAAAGGCATGTGCACATGGAAAATTTTACAACACAAGAAATAAGAAAACAAAGATTAAAACTAGGAAAGAAGATTAGTAATGGAAAAGTTAAAGAAACAGAAGCTGAGGTTATGGATTATCTGTGAAGTGAAGAATTTAGTGTGGAAAATCTAACTCTGATAACATCACAGTAGGATAGAGTGATGGTTCCCTAAATTAAGGAAAAACCAGTGGAGCAGGAAACATCTGATCAGTTGCCATATAAAGATACTTTGGAGCCTTCCATAGGAAACCAGTGCAAAAGTTCAGTTGGAGTTGCACAGCAAGGGAAGGAACAAGAAACTGTGGCATCTCTAATGCAGCCAGTGTTATGGAGTAATAGGCCAGTGAGTACATATGAAAGAGCAACAGATGACACAGGAAGAAACTAAAGATAATGTGTCACAGGAAGATGCTCTGGAACTTTCTGTAGTATGCCCACAGGAAATGGAGAACAAAGGATGTGTCCTCAGTTTAGAAGAAAATAATCTAAGAGTAGAGTTGATTGATTTAATAGAGATGGACAGACATATTAAAATCAATGGAATAAATAGATTACTACAGAAAGTCAATAAAACCCCAAAACTTGGAAGTTTGTTAAAACCATGAACACAGTAGTTAGGAATGTTCATACAGATTCATGTGATGTAACAGAAGTAAATAGGATATATTACTGTGCAGCTAAATTAATAACAGGCAAAGTCTTACCACAAAAACACAGGGTAGTAAGAGGAGGAAGGGGAGAAATCAAATGCCATCATGGAATTAACGAACAGAGAAAACTGTAAAGCAATTAAGGCAAGAAGTGTCACTGTTAGAAGAGTATAGAAGAGGGGACAGATCAACAAAAATACTCAGAAAGATAGAAGTGATAAAACCAATGCATGTATCCGAACAGATCAGGATCTGTCATGCACTATTGCAAATAATAAACTAAAAACATTAGCTCAGGCAGAACAACTCAGAATATATGCAGATAAATATAAAGGAAAAGTACAAAATACACAACTTATTGACGACACAAAATGTTTTATGGAGAATTGGGAAACAAGAAAAACGGAATTGAAATACCACCAAAAAAGAAGAAATACATACATTTTGGAGAAATATCTATGAAGACCCCGTGGAACATAACGCAGATGCTGAATGGATAGAAGAAGTAAAAGAAAGACTAAGAAGTTCAACTCTACAAGATATATACCTCTCAACCATATTGAATTCCTCTGTATTTACTGGTTTTGAGGATAAAATAATGGGGTGCCATGAATTCCTGAGTGGTCTCCTTTAATTCCCAATTTTTTTTTTTCAGTTTTTGTTTTTTTATATCTACAACTTTAAATTTATGGCTGACATCACCACACATTACTAGCATACAGAGTCATATGTGTGACATCATTTTTGTCATTAGGCAGACCACCTATTGGATTTGGTCAGAGATTTGGATTGTAATTGGAGGGAATATAGCAGCATCAGCAAGTGGAGCAAAGATGTGCATACAACTTAAGTTCTGCAAATCTGCAGAGTTCACATAGCGTCCACCATTGTTTGCAGACAGAATGATGAAAATTTAATTTCTCCAACTCTGAGCCTCTGGGTAAGCAAAAGAATAAAAAAATGCAGTTGTATTTAAGCAGGCAGACTGCTGTCATAATCATCCAAGCTGAAAACTTTTTTATTGTACCTGTCTATTCACTTTGTTTTTGTAGGGTTATAAAAGTCTTAGAAGTAGCAAAGGTTGTAGCTAGGGTGGCGTGAAGGGGCAGCAGCTGTCGTAAGTGGTGTTACAGGGTGCAATCTCAAGATGAAAATCTGATCGATCAGTAGTGCAGTACCTCCATTCATTTCCATGCTGGCATTTCTGGATGTTGGTAACAGGGACTTAAATTAATATTGATGCTGATTTTGTAGTCAGAGGTCAGGACTGAAGCTGATGTAAGGTGTAAGTTACTGGCTACACTGGAAGTAGTTTTCTATGTTTTTAAAAATTATAAAGATGATTTTTTTTTGCTTCTCTGCTTAATGTTGAGGTGTGTGAAAAGGACCTGGCTTGCTCGTTAGTCGTAAGGTGAAAAGTGCCAGAAAAGACCTGAGTTGGAGTGTTAGAATTTCAGACTGGGTAAAGGATCTTTGTGTGTGTTTATATATGTGTGTGTGTGTGTGTGTGTGTGTGTGCGTGCGTGCGTGCGTGCGTGCGTGCGTGTGTGTGTGTGTGTGTGTGTGTGTGTGTTTGCATGTGTATGTTCACGCAGATGCTTTTGTGCTCTCCAACTTAGAGTTCAGGAAGAGTGCTGGATTGTGGAAAGGCACCAGGTGCTTGATGATCCAGCTACAGCTCTTGATTTAACTACTCTAGTTAAACAACTTTTAAGGCCAGATTGGATTCATACTTGTGGAAATGAGTACGGGAATTCTAACGGGAAAGAAAAATGGAATATTTATTTTCTTATCCTATATTCTTATGTATGTATGTACGTGTGTATTATTTGCAGTCAATGTTTTCTTCAGTGGTTTTATAGACAAGCTACTGAGTGAAACATTTCCACTGTAGGATTGTACACTCAGGAAATATCCCATAAATGTATACTGACAAGGCAAACATTCAGTTTCAGTAAACAAGTAAGCTAGACCCCTAGAAATCATTTGAGACAAACAGTCTAGGACGTGAGTTACTGGCACTTGGAGTGGTATTAAATCACATATACTGCACCAATGAGAATATCTGTTCCATTTTGCAAAATAGGAATTCCTTACAGAAAGCTTTCTGTTGTCTTGGATATATCTATTATTTGTGGTGAGAAAAACTTTCAGAATCCAAACTTCAGCATCTGTCTGGAGCAATGAAATGATTCAAGCAAGGGGTGTTGCACTTTTTCTTGCTGCAGAAGCAGTTATTTGATGCTGAGTTTAAAGAAATGGCTTGTCTTCTCTTAAAGAAGGGAAAACTAAGGGTATCAGGCCCAGAGCAACACAACATACATCAAATGGGCCTTTTTATTGCTTTTAGCAAACAGGTTCAAGCTAGCGATATTGGAAGAAGTGTGGGAAATAGACTATGTATTTCCTTTCAGAGTTGTAGCATATGTGTGTTTTCTGGAGATCTAAACGTGTTCTTCCCCACATATTATCTGTGGAGCCCGAGCCATCAATGTGTCTCTTTGTGGTCACGCAGAACCGCAGGATGGATATGATCATGTAGAAATTTAAACAGACAGAGCTCCAGATTGATCTTCCTTACTTAAGTACCTTGAAACTCTTCTGTACTATGAAATTGTAAACTGATTTCCTCCAGGTGAATCATGCATTTAAACACGCAGCTCTTTAGTTTTAGCAGTGGACTGTGAAGCTGTAGAAATAATCATCGTTCTCTGTAGCACCTGTAAGTTGTATCACATATACTTTATAGGGGTGCAAAAATACATGATTGTGAAGACAGTCAGGCAAGCTGCTTGGGGAAACTTCTGTGCACAAAATGTGTTGTTTATGGGAAGCAACATGCTTGCAGTGTGGTGGACCTTCTCTAACATGAAGTTTAAATCAAGGAAAAGGCATATCTTCTAGAATATCACAATTCTTAGATAAAAAACCCAAACTGGCAGGAAGGATAACAAAACTGTAAATCATATCTCTCGACCTCTTAGTGCAAGGAATCTGGACAATGCCTCACAAAATGGGGGGACAAAGGCCCAAAAATAGGAACACATTTTAAATATTGCTCTTATAAACTTGGAATGTTGTTAGAGTAACAAGGTTTGTTTTAACATACATTTTCTGAAGGATTTGAAGTCTAAAACTCAAATGTATGTCATTACTTAGTGACTTCAAGCCTCTGACCATCCCAGTGATTTGCCAGAAAACCACACATTTTATGAGAAACAGACCAAAATATGAGCGAAAAATCTGGACATTCTGCAGAAATCTGGACAGTTGAGAAGTATGTGCACATAGACCAAAAACAATCCTTTTTTCTGAAAATGTAAAGGCCAATAAACTTTCATAATATAGCTAACTAGTGCAATGCAAACTTGACTGCAATTTTCTATATGAGTTCTGCTGTTGTGTATTGTCTGCTGTCACCATCTCTCTCGATTCAACGCAGTTAATTTTATTTTTATAAAAAAGAATTATATTTTGGTTTTATATAAGTTTATGGTTTGATACAAGTTCAAATGTTTATATAAATGAAACACTATAGTTCTAGTTATATTTTATGTTCAAAATGTTGTCTGTTCTTCAATTTGTGTTTAAATGGTGGCATCCCACAATTCCATTGGAGTGTGTGGGGGGGGTAATTATGTATGCAAATTTTATGCTAATCCGAGTACAGATTTTTTACTAATTGTACCGACTTTGTATGGTGCTTTGTCCAGATTTTTGATGTTTCCAGGCTGGGAGGTATGACAGGATATGAAATGGGATGAAGTACAGGCCAGAGAGATTGAAACAAAGTTAAGAAAAGCTCCTAATTGGAAAATCCCAGGCCCAGATGTAGTACCTACTTTTGTCTAAATGTATCAACACCTTTACATGAAGATTTAGCCATGAGTAAGAACTATTTATATGGGCACCCCAAATAGTCACCAATCTGGTTAACAACAGGAAAAACAGTACTCCTACTTAAGAGTAAACCTGCAAGCTATCCTAAAAATTATAGATCAATAACTTGCCTTCTGATGACATAAAAAATATACATTGGAATTGATGCCAACAGAGCTTATAGTCATTTAGAAGAAAACTCAATCATGGCAATGGAACAAAAATGTAACAAAAGAAAGTCATATGGAACAAAGGATTATTTGTTGTTCAATAAAGTCATAATGGAGAACTGTAAAAGGGGGAAGATTCTATTTATGGCAAGGATAGACTACAAAACAGCATTTGACAGTATTCCACATTCATGGATAAAAGTTATTAAAAATGTATAACATACTCCCTACACTGATTACATTACAGCGACCACAGAACAGTGCCAAACCACTTTGCAGTTAGGCCATGATGAAGGACAAATTACTATTCCAGACATAAAAATTCAAAGGAGATATTCCAGGGTGACTGTTTGTTACGACTGCTCTTTTGTCTTGGCCTTAACACATTAAGCTGCCTGTTTAACAGATTAAGTCATGGCTACAATTTGGCTGCCAAAAAACAACGAAATGTAAAAACTTCTCATCTTCTTTCTGTGGTGATTTAAAAGTGTATAGTTCATCAGATGAAGAACTAAAAGGACAACTGCAAATGGACAAAGCTTTTTCAGATGATATAAGAATGTCATTAGGTCTTGATAAATGTGCAAAAGCAACCTTTAAAGGAGGAAAGCTGCAGCACCAAGAAAACATCAGTTTGGGACTGGAATGTTATATAAAAGAACTTGAACATGAGGAAGTGTATACATATTTGGGAACTGATGAAGGATCAACAATGAAACATGAACAAATGTGAATAAAACTTAGTAAGGAATATTTTAGAAGACTAAACTCAATACTGAAAACAGTGCTGACATCTAGGAACAAAGTCTAGTCTATAAACCAATTTGCTCTTCCTGTCCTAACTTACAGGTTCGAAGTGATTAACTGCCCCCAAAAGGTGCTGGATTGGTTGGACAGGAAAACAAGAAGGATGCTTTATGCTTATCAAATGATTTATAAAACCAATGTATACCAAGATATATATTTCCCATTCTGAAGGAGGTATGGGCCTTCTCGAAATTTATTACATGTATAACATCTGTAGGACTGCATGCATAGCTGCTGACCTCACAAGTCCCAAATGAAGTGTAAGTTTTAAAACATGAGGAGAATAAGTCTAAGATGACTTCCCTGTTTATCAGAAGCATATCAGTGTCAACAGGAATAGGGATAAAACCATAGGTAAATAAAAATCATGTGGAAATTGAATGTGCCAAAAATCAAAAGAAAGAATGTAAAGTAAAGGATCAGAAGAGAAGGCAAGAAATGTGGAAAATGCATAAATATAGTTGAAAATACAGAAAACTCTTGGAACAACCTCGTGTTGATCAGGATCAAATGCCGGAATGGTTAAGGAGAGGTGACTTTAAACCAAAAGATGAAAGGTTAATATTGGTGGCCTAAGATAGTGGACTACATACATGTTGGTTTGCAAATTCCATTGAACACGTGGGAGAAACAGACAAATGCAGGTTATGTAAAACACAATTGGAAAGTGTTGCACATCTTTTACTGGTTGTGATACACTAATGGCAGAATGATTGTGTACTGAAAGGCATAATAATGTGGCAAGAATGTTGCACTGGGGATTGTGCAAACATTATAATATTGAAATAGCTGAAAAGCATTGGAAACTTGAGCCACAAAGCATCATAGAAAGAAGCAAATGCCTATCCCAACTGAATGTAACCTCCCTGACATCACAGATGCACAAGTGAAAGCTGCCCTCTCCAAAGCAAAAAACACAGCATCTATGGGACCGGACGGTGTCCCAGGCTGTGTCTTACATGAGCTCCAAGAAGAACTGAACCCTCACATTAAGTCACTGTTCAAACTTAGCCTTACTACAGGATATGTACCCAAAGAATGGTGTACAGCTACAGTGGTCCCACTCCACAAAGGTGGTGCCACAACGGACCCCGGGAACTATCGCCCCATAAGCCTGACTAGTCTGGTCTGTAAAGCTATGGAGCGTATTATCTTGGAACTCATAAACAAAGACATTGGGAGCCTCCAGACACTGGACCCTACCCAATTCGGCTTTGTTAAGGGCAGATCTTGCCTCTTAAACCTAGTTGATTTCTTTGAAACAGTTACCAAAGCCATAGATGAGGGCATGGTAGTCCACACAGCCTACCTGGACCTCGCAAAAGCCTTTGACACAATACCCCACTCGGGCATCATAAATAAGCTTACCAGCTTAAATATCAACCCCTATATAACAAGATGGGTTGCAAACTGGCTCAGAGATAGAACCCACATGGTCAGAATTGCAGGTGCCATGTCCAAATCCAAACCAGTTACAAGTGGCGTCCCACAGGGCTCAGTTCTGGGACCTTTCTTGTTCAGTATATACTTCTCTGAGGTTCAGGCTAACACGGGGGGATTATGGCTGACAAAGTTCGCAGATGACTGCAAACTGGGGGCCATAATTGAATCTCCAGCTGACACAAGCATCCTCTAAAAGGGTCTCACAGAGATGGATGCTTGGTGCCAGAGCCACGGCCTCAAGCTAAATGCTAAAAAGTACATAGTCATCCCCTTTGGGAAAAACAAGGTGCCCACAAATTACCACATAGGTGGTAATCCATTAAGTACGGAAGAAGTAATTAGAGATTTGGGGACCAACGTGGATAGTAATCTCTCCTTTGATAATCACGTTGCCAAAGTGGTTAGAAAGACCTTCTATATAGCCCACCTTATCACGAAAGGGTTCGCATCTAGATCAAGAGAGGTCATTGTGCCCCTCTACTTGTCACTCATCAGGCCCATAATTGAATACAATGCCCCTTTTGGGATGTACCTTACCCGACACCTACAGCAACTGGAGCGACCCCAAAAGTACCTCACCAAGAGGATCATGGGCTACAAACAAATGTCCTATACAGCTCGACTAAAGAAACTCCAGCTCTACTCAGTTGCTTACCACCTACTCAGAGGCGATCTATGCCTGACGTACAAAGCCATGTCAAACCCAGAATTAATGGACATGCTCCACCTCAAAAAGTCCAAGTCCGTTACAGCTACACACTCCATGGACTTAAACCTTAGCACAAAAATAAACAGGGCATGCTGGAGGGACAGATTCATTTTCCAGAGGCTCTCCTCACTCTGGAATAGAATCCCAATTCATGTTAGACATAGCCCCTCGCTGACCCTCTTCAAGTGAAATCTGGATGCATGGATGGGAAATCGCAAATTCACGCCTGGGATCTCTTCTGTGTCCCTGCTAGACAGAGGAACAGTAAACTAATCTTAAAAGGGTACCTTCTGTGACCTACTTTACAGAGGCACAGTAGGCTAATCTAATAGGGAGAATGGAATATAGCCCCTGCCCCACTGCAGTGCAACCCTGGAGTGAGAATATTAAATAAGGAGTATGTGGGGTATGGGGGGGCGTAGCCCCCCACATTATGCCAACAGTTTTTACTAAAGATATATATATATATATATATATATATATATATATATATATATATATATATCAATGCATTTCTAATGGATATACCTTCTTATAATAGTGAATACATTAAAATTATGTGGAGGGCTACACCCCCCACACACCCTATTGTGGGGGACTGTGCCCCCCACACCCCGCCTTAGTTAATATTCTCACTCCAGGGTTGCACTGCAGTGGGGCAGGGGCTATATTCCATTTTCGAACAAATGAACTTCGACCAAGTGTGCTTTCAGTCAAGTGCGCTTTCAGTGAAGTGCAATGCCTGGTATCATTTTCGACTAAGTGCAATTCGACCAAATGTATGGAATATATATATATATATATATATATATATATATATTGCTAATAACACTGTTCAAACTTATCGGTTTCTAACTAGTTTATGAGGGGAATTTAATAAAGACTACATGGTCTTTTTTTACCATGTAGGCATAGTGGCACACTGCATACATGAAAGTCATTCGGTTTGCAATTTAGTAAACACACCTGGGTAGGGCAGTATCTTTGGTATGCAAATCACTTCATAAGCAGGTGGATTTCATGCAAATGAGGAGGTAGAGTGATCCGGCAAGCAGATAATCAGCCCTGCAGACCCCATGTCAGTGTCTGTAGTGTACATGGAAGAATTCTATGTACAGGACTTTAGACAGATAACAGGGGCTGTAAAAACATAGGTAGATGGACAGAAATGGCATAGCACATACTAACATGAGCAAAACTATCCACTGTGTGTCCAAAGATGTATGGGAAATAAGTTAAAATAATTTTGTTTATTTTTAATGATCTGGGCATGTTTGTGCATCATGCCACAGTGTTCAAATATGCTTTTATAAAAAAAAAATAAAAAAAAAGAGTGGAAAAACACATTTAATATTATGTGACAGTAATATATTATAGGACCCTGCTTGGAGTATGTTCAATGTTAGAATGGTGCTGTTGCTAATGAGGGAGGGCCTGGAACCATGTATTTCCAGGTTGTGTGCACATATCCCTATGCAAATGAGGTGGGGGTTACTGAATAGCACAAATGGGTAGCTCTGTTCACATATCCCTTTCATGTAGGCACAGAGCCATGTTGGTGTCCACAGAAGAGGTTGCTGACATTAAGAGGGAGTATGTCTGAGGACTTTCAAGCTTATTGAAGCTCAGCTGCACCCATTTTTGCGGCATGCCACTGTGCTCAGCAAGGGTAACTGTACACTGGCAGCTAAGCTTTATTTACCTTCAGGGCATGGCGTGCCACCGTGCTGAGTGAGACCTTTTGGGGGAATGTGTACATTGACTGCTGATCTTTGTTTACATTCATAGTGCTTGTTTTTTGCATGTTTGGGTGGTGTTCTACTGTGCTGAGTGTATCTAAAAGGCAATGATATATTAATTAATGATGAACCCTGTTTCACTTAAACTTCTTAATGATGTACTGGCAGGTGGAATGCATCACAGGTAGCCAATCAAACAGTCTGCACCTATAGTAGAGCACTATAAAGGTTGCATACACCTTAAAATTTGATTTCTCCCACATACTCTGCACCAGTGGACTACAGACCTGGGAATTTTAACTAAAGGAATGCTAGGGGCTGCTGCAGATCTGCTGCATCTGTATGTGCTAGATACTGAGATCAATGCTGCTGCTGCTTACAATAGGCCTAGACTGAGAAGGAGAAAAGTGTTCAGTCCCAGGGTAACCTTATAGGAGCTACATGAGCTGGAGATTGTAGAGCACTACAGGGTGGACAGGGACATACTACAAGAACCACTGAGCTCTGCTGCCCTCAGCTCAGACCCAGAGCCAACAGAGGGGAACCCATCCCAATCGACAAAAAGGTATGTGTAGCTCTTAGGATACTAGCCACAGGTACTTTTCAAAGACCATCTGGGGGCATGATGGGGGTCTCGCAGTCATCACCATCCAGGGTACTCCACCAGTTCCTGAATGCCATGCTACCACATGCCAGTGAGCACATATCTTTTCCCCCTCACCCCTGAGGTGAGGGCCAGCAATATGCAACAGTTCTACCATGTAGCACACTACCCTGAGGCACTGAGTGCCATAGATTGTACTCATGTACACATCAAGGCACCACCCGGTGAGGAGGGCAGAATCTAAGTCAGCCACAAGGGGTATCACTCCATCAACTGCCAGGTCATGTGCAATGCCTGGGAACATAATCATGAATGTGTGTGGTGGCAGCACTGGCAGTGCTCATGACTCCCATATCTGCCACGTATTACAGCTGTGGCATATGTTTGCTAGGGGGTACATCACGCATTTCCATTTACTGGGGGATGCTGGCTATGCCCTGGTACCGTGGATGATGACACTGATCAGAAATGCACAGACACCCATGAAAGAAAGCCATAATGAGGAACACACAAAAACTAGCAACATCATAGACCATGTGTTTGGGCTGCTGAAGTCATGGTTCCTGTCCCTTGATATACCCGGTGGAGCCCTGCAGTACTCCAGCCACATGTGCACAGATGTTCACAGCATGTGCCATGTCACACAATATGATCCTGCGGAAACAGCTGCAGCACGATCAGCAAAGGGAAGGGATACACAGTCCCCTGCCATAGCCTAGCTCCCCACAGGCACAACCACAGGAGGACTCAGAGGAGGAACCCCCTGAGAATGTCCATGTAGGCAGATGTAAGTGTGGCCAGTATGTTTTGGCCAGGTCTATATTACCATATTGAATGCAAAAAATGCCGAATGTTCACATGAGCTAAAACGTACGAGAACAAACTTTCTATTGTGGGGGGCTATGCCCCCCACTCCCCTCTAAATATATATTCCAACCCTGAGGTCACACTACAATGAAGAAAGGGCAAATATTCCAATCATCACTGTACAGTGACCCCAAAAAAACAAGTCTGTTCTTGTGCGTTTTCACTCATGTGAGCATCCAACATTTTTACCATTCAATATGGTAATATAGACCCTGCCCTAACCTTGGCCAAGAGACAATGCATATCACATGCACTAACAACCTAGGGTCCTAGGGACTGACACCTTACTCTGACTCACATACATATAGTAAAAATGATGCCAGACAACCTACATACACAACCTGTACTTAACCATGTATTGGCTGTGTACTGCATGCATCAGCCAGAGTCAGCCCCAAACTACAGGTCTGTCAACAGCTGCATTTTTAAGGTAAGTCAGTCACCTATGCAACACTTACAAGGAGTACTAGAATATGGTAACATATGTTTGGATCTACCTCATGTATGCAAGGGAATAATGTGGGCTACTGGGCTGCTTGGAGAGATCTAATAGGCACATGGGACAACAGGTATCCAGTCCAATTGTATGTGCTCTGTAATGTTCACTAGGCTACATGGCTGATAAATCCACTATGTTATTCAAGGGAGATGGCAAACAGTGGGGTCACAGGACAGTCACACAACTGTCTATGCCAGCAGATCATGGGCTGGTTGTCCCCACCCCAACACATCAGTGTTCTCATACAACAGCTGTAACAGTAAGTCAGCAATGCTTTATCAGCAGACCAGCCAATCTCAGGGCTGTGACATAGAACCTGAGCACACTTTGTATGTCACACTTAACTCAGGGATGGCAATGTATGTCTGCATGCTGTTGATTATGTGATGAATGACACATCTCTGTCTGGTGGCCAGTGTGGCTCAGTGGGCTAGGGTTGTTAGCATGGGTGATAATGTTGATGGCTTAAATCTCCAAGCATCCACATCTTTTGCATGTGAGGTAGTCATATGGTGGTATTCCCACAGACTGCCATGCCCCTCAGTCTGTTACTGCAGGAAAGTTGGGCAAAGTCAAAGAGAATGGAGATACAGATGGACAAAACTACAGGTAGGCATTACACATGCTATGATTAACCTAGAAGGTGACTAGTGTAGCAGTGGGTTACATCAGAACAGAATATCTGCAGGGTGTAAAGTCTGTCACTCAAATGTGCCTGTAGTTAGTACTATTCAGTGACTGCATTATACCATAATTTACTGGAACAACATAAATGTATGAGGAACAGATCAGACATATGGGGCAGAGTGCTGGACATTATGCAAAAACATGTACAGTGACAGGTATGCAGACTTTCAGCTTTTGTGTGGTGTTACATTATGTACCCCAGTCACATATTAAGTACAGCACACATCTGGGGAATGCCATGGGCAATTTCTGGGAAGTGATGTACTGTGGAAACAGGTGCAACTGCCAAAGTCTGTAGCACACAAAATCCTGGTCTGGAGTACAGATAGCTCTGGCCTGGAGTCACCTTATTAATACTGATAGTCCCACTGGGCATGGTCCTACACTTAGCTAACGTGAGTGCAATTCTGTTGCCTCTTCATCACAAAGATCAGCTATGTGGACATAAGTCTGTCCATACAGACAGCTATGTATACATATCTGTCTGTCCCTATACCCCTCTCACATTATTAATTCATCTATCAGTATGTACCCAAAATACATATAATACTGAAATATATAGCTATATATATATATATATATATATATATATATATATATATTACAATGACACATAGATTCTCTACATATATTTAAATAACACATATACATAACATACAAAAAGTGACATTTATACAGACATCCCTGTTATACATTGATATATATATATATATATATATATATATATATATATATATATATATATATAGGGATGTATGAGTTTCCCCACATATCCTTGGAATGCTGAGGTTATCTGCACTCACACATCACTACAGTTGCACAAAGGAACCAAACCATGGCTGCAACAGTACATATTCCAATCACCCACTGACCCCTGTACCTGAATAATGTCACCATGTAGACAGACACAGGTGAGCAGGTGGTGTAATTTATAATTATTTCAGTGCATACCTTGGACTGGGCAAATTGTCCCTGGCTACATGTTTGCCTGTTTAATTGCAACCAGCCACGCACGACCATACTGGTAACTGTAAGCGCATAGCAGGAATATTAACAGGTATTCTACTCCTACAACACTAGATAAAATAACAGTACCAAGCAATATAACTCTGCAGGCCACACATGCTGTCCAACACAAGCCTCCTTTTTGTACACCACAAGCACAGTGCTTGCAATCACATATACAACAGATGTAACCTGTTGCACGTGTGATATGTACTGAGAGCTATAGTGTGCAACTGTAGATAGGTAGGGATTCTACTCTTACATTAGCCAACTGTGTGTGTGCGTGTGTGTGTGTGTGTGTGTGTGTGTGTGTGTGTGTGTGTGTGTGTGTGTGTGTGCGCACGCATGCACGTGTGTGTATGTGTGTGTAAATATATCCCCTTGCAGCACTATGGACATGCCCTTATGGGCTATCCTCCTACAATGGTTAGGCACTTTTTAGCCCTGTAACTACCTGCTGGCCTCTACATTGCCCTCCTCTACAAGGCCTGCTGATGTCGTACATCTTAAGAGTGCTGGCTGACAGTCTAACATCAGATAAACTCCATGGCATATGTGAGATGTACTGTGAGCTATAGCGTCTAAAAGTAAGTAGGTAGGGCTTCTAATCTCACATTAACCAACTGTGTGTGTGTGTGTGTGTGTGTGTGTGTGTGTGTGTGTGTATGCCAGTCCACAAGGCCTGCTAATGTCATCCACCTTAAGAGCACTGGCTGACTGTCTGACATCAGATAAACTCCAATAGTGTCTAACAGTAGATAGGTATAGGTTCTATTCTCACATCAGCCTACTTAGTGTGTGTGTGTGTGTGTGTGTGTGTGTGTGTGTGTGTGTGTGTGTGCGTGTGTGTGTGTGTGTGTGTGTGTGTGTGTGTGTGTGTGTGTGTGTGTACGTGTTTGTGTGTATTTCCATACTGCATACATATGATAACCTTTGTAACATACATATTGGTAGGGTTTTGCATTATTTTACTGGTTGCAGGTGATGTGGGCTCCCAAATGAATGACCACAACATGGCCTGCTGATATCAACAAGCATTATGTGTCCTACATGGATAGTACTAGCAGACATGAGGCATAGTGTGTGCATTCTGTATTGTCCTCTTTAGTGTGCACCACTACATAGGTAAGTATTTCACTGTACATGCAGCCAACATGCACTATGTGTGTGCTGTGGCATGCCCTGTATGCAGTGAGTGGAAGTGCTGATAGCCTGAATGTGGCCATGTGTGCATGTCAGCATTGCACATCATGTCACAGAGCAATAGGAGATTTTCACATCAGTAGCATGATGGCCATACAGCTATCACAATAGGAGACATCACTATCCTTCTTCACAGGAACAGCACGTATTGTCAAGTCCACAAGAGACGCATGCACACCCCCAGTGTTTTGGTAACATTTGCCCAACCAATCATTTAGATGGCAAGTGTAGAGGTGCACTGAGGTACTCTCTGTACCATACCAGTATGGAGGGTCTGTGTCAAGGGTGGATTACGTCTGCTACACAAATGTCACCAACAAGCATGTACTACTAACGTCACATAGTGGGTTATTGTCCTAAGAGTGACTAAACCATCTATTATGCTTCCTAGAGATAGGCAGCATATGCAATCAAGCAGGGTCACTCCTTGTCCTGTATGCACAGCACAGATCATCTATGAGTAGTCTGAATGACACAGGCAACACTGACACACATTGCAGATGAACAGCAGTGAGCACATACTAAAGATGTAATTTGACTCTGTTGGGGGGCCATACTGTCATGTGCAAATGCCACTACAGTTTGGAAAGGTACTTCAGCACCTGGCTGTTGTAGTCAGATAGTGGAATGCTGATGGAAGAGTATATGGAGGGTATGGGTATGTCACCTATAGGTAACTGTGGCGGCAGCTATGTCATATGATTCCTGCCATACAACTGCTCAGACTTGTTGATGTGTGGCACATGAGTTGTACACCTGAATGGCTGGGTCTGTGTGGCTACCTGTCAACTCTGAGTATGTACACCATGTGTAAAGACTGCTGTGCAACTAACCAGCGACATAGGTCTTCCCAATGGAAAGGATAGTACATATACATTTGAATAGGGTTTATGGCCATTACTATGTCACCAGGCATGTATTTGTAATAATGTCATGTAAGACACCAACATAACACAGTGACTGTATGAGTGCTCACAAGTTGCAGGCAGGAGCCAACATTGTTAGCCAAAGTTAGTCAGTACCCACATGTACTGTGGTGACATGCAGTTCAAGCAGTAGAGGACCTGGGATGGTGCCTTGTTGAGCACTGCTGCTTATAGAACAGCTATTAGAGTCTGATGTCCATATGTTGTGTATGTCTGCCATCAGTGGGCCACATAGTGACCCCTACATTGACAGTATCTTGGATGCCCAAGTGGGTGCTTTGTACATGTTTCCTGAATGGGAGGTATAGTGAGATTGTTTGGCTCAGTCTGGGTGTTATACACCCTGATGTATTCCTACCCATGTCCCTGCTGACTGTCACAACATGGTTTATGAGAATATTAGGGCAGCAGGGCATGCTACCAACTGTACACACCATGTACAGATTGGTATGTCAGCTGGTGTATACAAAAATGTCTGAGAGACATACCCTGGGAACATACCATCAGAAGACCTATGCTGCACTGACAACACTTATCAGTCGGGTTTGCCATCTGCCATAATGGCATACCTCTTCTAGGCATTCCCTCTCTGCAGTCACAGCCACTGTCAATGACATCTGACTGTTACATTAACAGGTGGGTGCATATTACTAGCCATCACTGACACCCATACAGATCCAAAAGTTATCCAGGATGGCCTAAACCACAGTCAGGTGTTGTCTGTGCCACTGAAACAGGCGACATGCCAGCCACTGCACATTACTGTTCTGTGGGATATCATCCACCCCAGCACAATAATGTAGTGTCTGCACACCACACACACTCTGGAGCCATGACACATGAAGGTATGGAAACACAGTGCTGTACCCTTTGATGGTCACTGTTAATGGGGATATAGGCATGCATTCACTGGTGTGCCACTGATACCGACAGGTACTGGATGGATGTAAATGTCAGACTGTCACCACTATACTGAATGTGGTGGACAGCACACCATCACTGTTTGCAGTGCCACCCTTGCCATGTCACCACACAGGCATAATTTACAACTGTAGCAGCCACACAGGTGCCATGGTACAGCAATACAAAATGTAGATAACATGTTCCTATGGTGTCTGTTTCATGACCATACAAATGTAGTCCATCCACTAACTGCTAGGATGGGAATGTGTATGTCCCCATACAGGAAGATGTCAGATCCCACTGTGTACTCCCGGCATTGCCCTGACAGGTGGAACACATGTCTCAAGTGTGCTACACACCTACAATTTCAAAGTGGTAGACATAGTACATACTGTGGAGACTGCTGTGGGACACAGACAATACACTCTGCATGACTCAAGTCCCCCCATGCATGTAAAGCACACACCTGCTGTCACTTATATCGTGTGCAGGTTACACAATAGGATGCACAACATGGCAGTCATAACTGATGTCTGCCACCTGTCTGAACCACACACAGGATATTTGCAGATGTGTCAACTCCATCACAATGCCTTATAGATTTATAAATTCAGGAAACACAGGTGACGTGTATCAAGAGTAGCAGACCTTGTCACAAAGAATGAATGCATGAATATGCTGACTGCTCTCATTGTCCCCGTTAGACTGTTATACACACAAATATCTAGGAAGCCATGCACATATACTGCCGTACCTTGCTGACATCATATTTCTGCTGTGCTTCCATGCCATCCTGTGCCACTGTATTGCTGCCATGTGCCCATAGTTTATCTCCCCAGACTCCTACAACAGAAACATACACAGGTCCATGATACACCTGTCATTCTGTAACACTACCACCATTACAACATTGTACAACATAAAGTACACAAAGATTGGTGCATAGTCATGACACATGCCACCATAATGTGTCTGTTGTGGACCACAGTAAGTGGCATGGCAAAACAATACTGCATTACATAAGTACATGTCAAGTAATATAGTCACCCTATGCATCAGACACATAGTGTCATTTCCCTGCATTGATAGCAAGGATGACAGGGATGTGGCACAGGTATCATCACATGTACAGGGTGTGGTGTGGGGGTGCTGGAGGCCTAGGCTGTGCCAAAAAGTTGACAGCATGTGTGTGAGTCAGGAAGTGGTGCAGTTTAGATGGGGCAAGGAGATGTGCTGTGTGTATCTGTAGGTGACCTGCATGTGACAATGGTGTTTGAGTGTGTGTGTACACATTCAAGCCATGAGGTAGTCCTACACATGTGTATGTTAGACAGCTGTGGACCATACATGGTAGAGTGGACAGTTCACCATCTGTGGCCATGAACATGGGAACTGGCACCACCATGTCCAAGGTCAGATGTGGAGCTAGTACCTGATGGTGACTGCTGTCCACTGGGGCTGTGTCCCTTGCAGGACCATCCAGGATCACATGCCCATGGCCTGCCATGTCATGGTGTGAACAGCACACCTCCATCTGTAGTGCTGGAGGTACTGCCACTATGGGAGTGCAACTGTGCACAGTCACGTGGACTCTCAGCAGATAGTGTTGCTGACCTACGTCCACGGGTCCAACACCCAACTCCAAGCAGATGTTCCAGCACAGACAATGTGTGGTCCAAGACAGACTCTGTTTCAGCCCACTATTTCTCCACTGCATCAGTGAACTGATCCAGGGTGTCCCCAGTGCAGTGGAGGCAGTCTCAGATGTCAGACTGTGCTGCATCCATAACCACAAGCATACATCTGGTCTTTTGTTCATTACATGCCTGTGCCTCCATGATGGCCCAAAACATACATCAAATGACTCATGATGTGACACCAGCAGCAAGTGGTGGATGAACACCAGGACTCCTACAAATCCCACTGTCAATCTGCCTGTGTGGGACCTTGCTAACTCTCTGGCTATGGCCAGTGTCTACACTCATTGCAGTCATAGTTGCTACACTTCCCTGTTCAATGTCTCCACCCTCTGTCTAATATCTGTGGCCTCTGTGACTGGGTATGTATGGACATATTGACTGTGTGCAGATACAATGGCGGAAGAAGTGGGATGTCAACCTCTGGGACAAATTCAGCCCCCAACAATCCCACCTGTGCCTCACTATGGCCACCATCATCATCATCAGAGTCTGCGAGACACTGACATCAGGTTTTGAGAGGGACAGACTCCAACCCCCCAGTCACCTGTGAAAATCAAGACAAAAGCAGTACTTTACTACTTGCATTATTATGTATGGTAATCCACACAGACTTATACAGATGAGGATCCACAACTGCATTACCAGTCTCACATCTTCTCATCTCTGCTCGCACAACAAACAACCTCACAACAACATAGCATACGAGTCAAGGCCTTTATAACATGCACTTCAACTACATCCAGTCAAAGTTGCCAGTACAATATACCTGTAAACTATACAAAATGACACTATACCATACCTTTCAACCTCTTAGAGCAAGAAATCTGGACAAAGCTATAAGTAAAAATGGGACAAAGGCCCAAAAGTAGGGACAATTTTAAAATATTGCTCTTACAAACTTAGAAAGTTGATAGAATAACAAGTTTTACATTAGCGTGAATTTTCTGAAGGGTTTGAAGTCTGAAATTCAAATGTCTGTCCTTATTTTCTGACTTCAATCTTTAATGAGTTGCCACTAATTTGCCAGAAAACCAGAAAACCACAACTTTATGAAAAATGGACCAAAAATATGGTGCAAAAATCTGGACATTCTGTGAAAAACTGTACAGTTGAGAGGTATGCACTATACATGATAGAACTGCACATAAATCCCAGTGCACCTATCTTGAGAATGATATTCCAGTACTACTGTCACTGCCTCAGGTATGCACCATCTCCCTATTGTGTTTGAACAGGCATCTTGGAGTAATTGCCTCATGTATCCTAGGTGCATAGTCATTCATAACTATAAGTGCAAACGTGCTAATGTTCATTCAGATACACACATGTGATCACCCAGTTTATGAACTGTAGTTAACTGTTCCAGAATGGAACATACAAATATTCTACTCTGGTTAACCACATTATTTGTACATAGGACAATATGGCAGCCCTTAACTTTCATAGGCTTTATACGATCCATAAAACAACAGTATCATGCTTACCAGGTACAGGACCATGGACTTAGGCAACACCTGACAGTCCTAGGAAAAGTTGAGGGACAGGTATTGTCAGCACCACAAAATGTTGCATCACTACAAGGTAATATGTGACTATATCCATATCCACAGTAGCTACTGTGTTACTGGCTGTATTGCTGACATTCTGAGTATGTGTGTACAACTGACCTTAAAACCCTTTCCCCCCAAGCACAAAGACCTGGCACCTATGTACAGGTATGTATGGCCTATCACAATGCATGATACAGTATTACACTGGTGAACACAGTAAGCTTACCTGGATGGTCCTCTTCTGTGGACACTGTGGCACCCACCTCCACGATGTATGGTGTGATGGATGCCTGGAAGCTGTTGTGTGTTCCTAGGTTTACTAGGAATTCGTCTGTAGCCAAGAGTGTTTCTTCTGCTACAGGCCCTCCACTGGTGGCAGCACAATCCCAGATTAGCTGACCTTTGTCGTGAAGCATTCACCATGTCTATGACATGTTGTTGGACTTGCTCATAGGTCAGATAAGGGGTGGGAGGAGAGAGAGAAAAACATTCCATTAGTGACATTGCAGATGATATCTCTGACAACACTGGGCATACATACTTCTACAGGTGTGTAGTGATAGTTGTGATGACAGTGAATACAATTCTCCTATAGCTGCTGTAGCATGTACATACCTCTCAAGCTGATACCATGGGACAATAAGGGCCAAGCACTAACAAATACAGGTACAGAACTGCTAAGAACGGTTTCACATAATGTGAACATTGTATTCTAGGTGATAGTTTATCTAGTAAACATGTGACAGATGGATTAGTCAGTTCTAATTACATTACGAGAAATTGTGACACTTGAGAGGCATGTTTGTGTACAGTAAATAAACTAGACAGCCATCATGGCTTAGTTGGCAGGCATGGGAGTAGAACCAACTAGCTGTGATTGCAGGGGACATCTGCAAATAATTTAATAACTGACTGCAGCAGAATAGTACAGACATGAAAGAGATACACCCATACTGGGATTACACAGTTTTATTTCTGAATCAACAATGCTGATGAACACATTCTTGCTATTGAGTGCAACATTCTGTGAGATCTAAATACAATATCTGCACATAATATGGCCTAACTCACCCATGACATTTTTGTCTTCCAGGGGAGAGAGAAATTGTGAGCATGATGGGACTGATACTGAAAATGTAGTGCTACATAGCACTGGATTTGAACCCAGAACTGTGTGTGGCAAAATGTATAGTGTACAAGGAATTGAACAGATTGACTGAGCTACTAAGTCACTTCTGATTACAGGATGGCTGTTACTTGCCTGGAGACCAACTGGAAACATACTATGAATTGTGCAATACAAGTTTCTGGACTTTCCTCTAGCATTCTAGTATGCAGTGCCAATTGAACGCACATACATGGTCTACAATCATACTGCATATATTACTACAGCCTTATTTCACTTTCAGCAATACTGGTGAATACATATTATTGTTATTGGTTTGCAATATCTATGATGTCCACGCACACAATATCTGGCTGTGGAGTGGGCTACCTCACACATATACATTTATTACCTGATGTCTGTGGAAGACAGAACATTATGTGACCAGTATTGGCCTAAAAAAAACTTTAAACGGTATTATGAGTTAAGCAATACAGTCTGCAGCCATTTGATTTGCATTGTACAGCTATTACAGTGTTATACTTGACTGCAGCAACCTTACCTTACAGTCTCAATGCATACAGCTCTACTGCAATGGTTATGACAAGACAATTCTGATGTACACCATTTTCCTTGCTGTTATTGGTATTGTTTTTTGTTTTATTGAACTACAGTTGTTATTATTCACGTATTGCACTACAGCTCAAATTACACATTTATTGCATTACAGACTTTATTGTATATACTTTATTGCAGTTAATGCTTTACTCTTTCTTGCTTAATTCACTACAGTTGGCATAATACATCCATACTCACCACTCACCACACTCATAGCACAACCTGGCCAGATGCCCAGCATGAGACTCAACATTGTGAACCCTCTCAGCTGTAGCTGCTCGGTGAGAGAAAAACACCATTATTCATACCAGTTTTAAAGATATTCAGGTTACATATTGGTAAAAGAGAGGAAAAATTACTTACATATTTGTGGAGAATTCCCTGTCCTTGCTTCTTGGTTCCAGGTGTCCAAGGTTCTCATCTTTCACCTTTTCAGGTCATCATGGTTATGATGACACTGCTCACCTGTGCGGAGGATGCCAGTGACACTGGTAGGTTCTCTGGACAACTGGTTCCAGGCCTCTACCTTGCACTCTGAGCCCTGGAAACCACCCTGTAGCAGCCTATCTTCATACTTTTTTACAAGGAGCTCAACCATGACCCTGTACTCCTGAATGCCCCACCACTGCACCTAAAAGTGTACACCTTCTCCAACACCACCACCATATCGACAGATGATTGAATTCCACTGATGGATTCTGCAGAATTCCTACCTAGTGCACTTAATATAGGTTGTTTTCCCACCCTTACACATCATTGATCAACATTCAAAAAAGTGCCTCATTGCTTAACAGCATGCTAACCAGCCAAGCAGAGCTGAGCGGTGCACAAACACACACAATCATGATTTTAGAGAAGCTGAGCACCCTGCAAACGTTGACAGTTATTACCATGTTTATGTGGTACTTAGCATGTTTGAGCACAGTTGCACAGAGCACAGTCAAGCCAAATGTTGAAAGTGCATCCATAACATGTGCATCAAAAATACATTAAATACAGACAAGTTCTAACTTCCATATATTCGAACCATGGACCTAATGCACATACAGTTGTAACTCTACCCATTTAGCTATGTGGGTATTAAGAAATCTAGTATACCTTCACATATACTACTGAGCTACCTGTTAGCAGTGCCGAGCACTATGCCACCCCATGCAAACATGCTTAAACACACCAATAAAGAAATAATTAATTACATCCGGTTTCTATTTTTTGATGTCTGGCAGGTGTCAATTATGTATGTATGAGCTCTGTGCCATGCTGCGCTAAACTTCAAATAAAAATAAACATGAAATGTCATTATGCTTATTAATTACATCCAGTTTCAATTTTTAGATGTTTAGGAGGTGTCAGCCATCTATATGAGAGCACAGCTTGACATTGCAGTGCTCCATGCCGTGCAAACATCCGTTTTATAAAAAACAAAAAAAAGAAAAGAAAAAAACAAATGCAGGACATTGTAGAGCATCATAACATTTACACATTCAACATTTCACATACTGCTTGACATTGCTATAGTGGTGGGGACCACTGCAGGGGCTCTCAAACTCAACTGAAGCCACAGTTAGCCACTTCACCTCTACCTACACTGATTCAGTATCCGTGTTACTTGGCTCTCCCTTGGCAGTGCTCCATCATTAACATGCATGGCTCACTGCCAAGGGGGGGCATGGCCATGTACACAGGCACAGTCAGTGTTGGCTCTACATGGAGCCTACACAGATTTTATTAAATTCTAGGCTATGTTTACCTTTACAGTGATTGCAGACATATGGATTTAATTTAAAATGTTTATTTAAATTTTTGTAGCAAAAAATTAAGAGCCCTTTCTTAAACAAACCACTCTCATTGAAAGACAAACTTAGACTATGCAACAGTAAACTTCACTTTCCACCAATTTACTGAAAATGCATCTGGCAGGCCATTAAACTACAAGAGACATGCTGAGATTTATACTGAAATAGTATATAGTGAGGCACTAATTCGCAGCTATGTGAAGGATAAAGAAATTCAAAAGACAAATGTGCAATGCATTAGCTAACAGCTTAGAATAGTCCACTGGACAAAAAAAGGCCTTTCAGAAGAAAGTCATTAGCACTGCCTGCTGAAGTGACTTGGTCATAGTCAAGCAGTAGGCAAACAAAGGCTGAGAGAATCAAACACTGCACTGCAGGAAGCTGATCTTTGCCTTATTCTTTGTAACTCAACACAGTGCATTTCTCACTTGTGAGTCTGCAAAAACAAGCTAAACTAAAAATGGATTTGTGGTTAAAATATTAAAACTACACTTGTAAACTTCATGATGCCTACTTTATTTACAGCTGAGTAATAAATACACTGTTGACAGTCAACAAAACAATCCAAGTGAAGTTCTTCCCAAAGAACAGAGTTCATTTGACAATGTTCCTGTTTACTATAATTGATTATTTACCTTATACCATAACTGCTGGCATGCAGGACCAAGCATTTATACAAAGACATGCAGACACACACACACAAACACACACACACACACACACACACACACACACACACACACGCACGCACGCACACACGCACGCACGCACACACACACACACACACACACACACACACACACACACACACTTAACCACCCACCCAATAAGTGAAGTTGGACAGAGAAATCTCATAAATTCATAAAGAATATTATATGCACTTTCTCACAAAGATCTGAATATGAACATTGATCTTAAAACAAATAAAATACAATTAGTAAGTTATTTTGTTTTTGTTATGGTAACAGAATTTCTGACTGTCTGATCAGCTGCATAAAATTCTCAAAAAGTATAAAAAATACATCTTCTCAATTACTAGTGTCTAATAACTGAAATAAATATGAGTATAAAAGCAATGTAGACAACACTGTTATAAAAACTGTCTAATAGAAAAATATTACACACAATTAATGTTAGACTGACCACATAAAATTATTGAATGTTAGAAAACTTAGGGCTTCATTCAATCTCACTGAATTGAATGCATCTAATAAAACTAGTCTATAGATTTCCACTTTTTTGTATTATCAAGTCCAGCTCTAAATATTTTCACCCTGATCACATTCAAAGTTATGCACTTTTTAAAGTTGTCACTCACGGCAGACTGCTGAAGTAGTGCATTTTTCATACTTCTGATTTTAATAGCATAAATGTGCTCCCAAATGCAGTTGGTAAGCTTTCTAGTTGTTTTCTCCACATGAATGACTTGACAGCCAATCCACTCAGCAACATACAATTTATTGAAGTGCTGCAATGTCTATTCAGTTTGCTTGCTTTCCAATAAAAATTTACAGAAATTAAGGAAATTGCTTAAAACCCACCATTTAAAAAAAAAGTTAGTAAGCTTGTAACTAAGTATATATATCTTCATACATAAACAGCAGTTAAGTACAGCATTTTTGAGATGAAACTCTTGCTACCCCATTTGTACATTGATACCGTTAAAAAATTCTGATGTGTCTTTAGTATTTCGTTGACCTAAAGTGCTCTCCAAAATTTGTCTTTAAAAATCACTGTCAATGTTATAAGCCTGTACAAAAGATCCAGAGACTTTTTTATATCAATATTGATTACAGTAGTATCATGGACAACTGGAGATTACAAAGTCAGCTTGACCAATTTCTATTTATTTAGAAATTTGAGTCAAAGGAGATAAATATACTTTTTATGAGTTACTATATCAGTTAAAATTGTTTAGACATGACTAGAGGATAATCTGTACTTGTAAATCTCTGGGTAAAAATGATGAATGGACTTTACTTGGAATTTCCTTTCTCCTCCATGTTTTTTTCTTTCTACTTCAAGTTTAACAAAATATATAAAACTTATATCCTTTTGAATTAATATTTGTTTCATGCTTGTATAAGATTGGATTAATAGTCAAATCACAAAGCATAGAGCACTGTTAGCCCTTATCTATTAATGGAGTTATTGCACTTCATTTAATTACAGTAAAACATTTCTTTGAACATAGCTAGACAAGAAATTGTTCGGAGTAAACCGCTTCTCCACCAGAACGTCCCCCTGGACTGAATATGAAGCTATCTGTGAGACCATTTTTAAAAATGAGGAGATTAAAAGTCTATAAATAAAAAATATATGTACAACTGTTCATACAATTTATACATAATTGTCCTACTTGGGATGTGCTATACAAACATTTTATGTCTACATATACTATAATACATTATACTATTATTATTATTTATTATTTTTTATACATTATTATATCACAATACTCTGTTAAGTTGTGTAGCTGTTTGTCACTACCTTTGTTGCTGCTAGCCCATCATAATAATAATAATATAAATAATATAAATAATATAAATACATATGTATATATCTATACATTTGATATATATTTTGTAAGAGAGAGTTTATAAATAGTTTTTTAATAGTTTTTAAGGACTTTGCTATTCTGTTTATTTCTGCACTGTGTGTGTTTTTTATATTATGTTTTATTCTAATCTTGTAATTGAATACACTAATATTGTTAGCCAATTGATTGGATAGCTTGTTAGGCTTTCCTGCCAGTTTTATGGTATATATACCACTGTTTATTTAATATAATTTGTCTTGAGTCTGAAGAAGCCTGTTATAGGTGAAAGCGCTCACTCATACATCAATAAAAGCTTTTAACCATCCTTTGAGTATTGCTGTATTTGTATCCTGCATTGTGGAACATCCTATAAGGACATTTGGCTGCTTCCTGCTGTGTTCTGCTTCTCCGTTTTGTTATCTATCCTTTTATTTCTTTGAACATATTATCTCATGTTTTGAATTACAATAAAGAGAAACAAAATAAAGTGAGAGACAGAGACAGGAAGTAAAGAATAAAGGAATAAAACAGAAGAGAAAGGAAAAGAAAGTGCAACTGGATTAAAACAAAAATGAAAGAGGGTCAAGTATGATTTAATATAGTACAGCAATCATTAATTATATGTTATATACTTACTGAAAAGATGGTAGGGCACATATTTAGTTCATAGATAAGTAGAAGCTATAGGTTCTAAAAAAAGTTGTTTCATGGGGAGGTTTATTAAGGGCTAAGCAAAGGCTATTACCTAATCATAATAAACTGTCTTGTTTATAGTGTAGTATTAGAAACATATATACTTTTTGTCATGATATTGCATTGGCACTCATATTCCTGTGGAATTTTGTATAATATAACACCTAATAAAATAAGTTATTTTATATATGTATATATATATATATATATATATATATATATATATATATATATATATTCTAGTGAATAAATGCAATGTTGGCTTTTCTCTAAATTATCTTATATTACATCTCTTACTGTATGATCTAGAAGCTCTTACACACACATTTCATTTTTCTTCCATCGCTCTGACTCTGTCAAGCTATCATATTAGAATAAACATTCTACATATAGTACAGTTTATTGCTAAAACAAATATGACAGTAATACATCTCTTCCTCTGAGATTTCATAAAGCAAAACATGCAGAACTATATTCTGTCATATCTGAAGTGTTTTATATTTCCTCCATTTATGACCTCATAACTAAAACATACTTTAGTTTAGACAGCTTGACCAGGAACCAAACACAAAGACCAAAATGAAAACGTAAAGTCCAAGTGTACACAGCAGGTCCACACTAATGAAAAATACAAATCCTTTTATTCACAGGTAGATTAAGTGCTTTCTTCAGCTTATAGCTAAAGACTTCATCAGAATCTACTCAACAAAAAATTCATTGTCTTTAAATAGTTACAAAATGCACCACCTGATCAATTAATCAATTAATCCTTAAACAAACATACATTTAAAATGCAATCATAATACAATTCTCCTCATGTTTAATAAAAGCACCCTCCCATTACCTATATGGGTATATTCCCACTAAAAGTCTAAACTAAGTAGGACCTCAGCTTAAGTACACTACTTATGCTGCAATAGTCAGTTATCCCTGGACAAATATGTGCTTGTAACTTAATTTGCCACAATAATTCTTTCAGCTCCAAGATTTCCTTCCATGGCCCACCCCAAGGATTTTGGCATACCTGCTCTACTGTAAAAAATAACAATTCATGATCAGTAAACTGTTCTATGTGTTTTGCCATAGCGTTGGTCTTTTTGTTTTCTGATATACAAAGAATGTTCATACATACAGTCCCTAAAACGTCTCTGTGTTTTCCCCATATAAAATTTGGAGCACACTCTTCACTGGGCTACATATACAATACCTATGGTATTACAGTGCAATGAAAATTAGATCTAATCATTTGGTGATTAACCAATAATCTATCCCCTTGCTTAATATGTGGGCATTGTGGGCAAGAACCACATTTGTAAGTACCATATTTCCTGAAGCTCAGTGGTAAGGGAGTATTGTTAGCAGTTTCAAGAAAATTATTGATAGATTTACCCTTTCTAAAGACAATTTAGGTTTCTATCCCAACATGTTCTAGGACCCCATCAAAACATCAAAAAATGTTCTAATTCTTTTTCAGGATATTAAAAATATCTACATGTTCATTGGAAAAAGTGGTGACAAAAGCCTTGAAGAAATTAGACTTCTACTCAGTCCCCTCATCACCTGTCAAACTGATATGTTCACTGTTTTCCCTCAAAATAGGTCTGTAAATCATATTCACCATTTTGGTACACACATCAGAAAAAAGCTGTTGTACCATCAGATTGGGATAACCACGTGCCAATAACATGTTAACTAATTATTCCCCTTCTTGTTGAAAAACATCTTCCTCGGAAACCATACGGGCCAATCTAACAAATTGCCCTTTTACCAACCCTTTCTTTTGATGATACAGGTGGCAGCTGGTACAATGAAGCAGACTGTTGGAATAGGTTGGTTTCCTAAAAATGTTACTTGTGTATCTTTTGTTGATAAGGTCCTTTTTTTAGTTCAACATCCAGATAATGAATAGTGTCAGAGTGCCAGGAGTAGGTAAATTTAAAAAAAGCAGTTGTTTGATTACAATACTCTATAAAGTTACTAATCTCATGTACAGGTCCTTCCCAAGCAATAAAAATGTCATCCAAAAAGCGACAATACATGTTCCAATATTACTTGTACCCTGAATCCTTGAGAAACCTCCTTTCAAACTCCAACATAATAATATTTGAAAAAATGCGGGCACAAGAGGCCTCCATTGCCACCCCACATTTCTGATGGCAATACTGGCCTTCAAAATACACAAAATGACAGTTCAATACAGTCTCCATAAGTGTGGTTAATGCATAAATGTCATTGTATAAAAACATCCCAGTAGCAACAATGTAGACATGGAACCATAACATCCCAGTTTCATGGGGAATGACATTATACAGATTAGCTACATCAATGGTTATAAATCTAACATCTTCTAAAAATGTCAATTTTCCAACCTTTCTTATGAAATTCCAAGAATCCTTACAGAATTCTGAATGCACTCTCATATATTTTTTGATTTTTATATCAATGAACCTAGCAAGGGGGTGGATCTTAGCTTTTTAAGCATTAACTATCGGCCTTAATGGGGGATCAACCATATCCTTGTGGATCTTTGGAAGTCCAAAAATAGAAGGAACCACTGGGTTTTCACATTTGAGAAAATCATATTCATCTGGGGTAATTGCACCTTGATCAAACATATCTTTAAGCAGGTAATCTATCTGTACATAAGATAAATTAACTAAATTAATGGATACTTCATCATACATGGTGTATTCTAGCCCATTCATAGGTTAACATAGTCAGTTTTATTCATCACCACAAACCCCCCACCCTTATCGAGCTTCATGACTCTGATATTTTTGTCTGAAAGGAGTTCTTTAAGTAAGCCCCTTTCACTTTTTGTCAAATTAAAATTAGTTTGTGAAGAAAAAACATCCACCATTTTTCTAAAATCAAACTCACAAATCTTTTCAAAAATTACAACGGGCATCTGCATCTGGGGGCGGGGGGTTGAAAGTGCTTTTCTTGACAAGTTCCCGTGTATTGTAAACCCCATTTGTGTCATGAAAAAATAATGCCAAATTAAGTTTCCTCAAAAATAGCTTAAAATCAGCAATGAAATATTCTAAATGAGTTTTAACAGTGGGTACAAAATTAAGCCCTTTGTGGTTGCTAAGCAGGCAGGCCCTGGAGTAGTGAAGTATCCAGGGAATATGCAATGATTTGTATGTAAATGAGCTGGGATTACTGAATAGCTAAAATGGGCCACTGTGTCCGCAGATAAAACCTGTGTAGGGCCAGAAATGTGCTGGTGTTAGTAGAACACGTAGCTGACATCAAAAGGTTGTGTGTCACACTGTGTTTAAGCAGATTGGCACTCAGCAGTACCCTTTTGCACTCAGCTAAGTACAACCAAGCAGGAGGTGTCTGTCCAGTGATGCTAAGCTGTGTTTAGCCCCATGGCATGTGTTTTAGCTGGTTTAAGCTAAGCTGAGCATGCTCGTGCATGGGATGTATCTAAACTGCTGAACAGTGTTTATACTAGCACTGCAGGTTTGTGAGCTACTCCACAGTACTTAGCAGTGAAATAAATTTAAAAAAAAATACAAGGAAATAGCCTGGGAAACTCAATCAAGTATAAATGGCTGATAAGCCCTGTTCCACTGACACTGGGCCATTCAAAACCTTCAATGATAGACCTGGCAGATGGAATGCATCATAGTCAGCTAATCACACAGGCTGCATCTACAGCACACCACTATAAAGTATGCATACACCCTTCAATCTGATTTTCCCACATACTCCTGCACTATTGGAGTACACACTTGAAACTTTTAGCTGCCAAAATTATAAGGGCTGCTGTTGCTCTGCTACATCTGTATGTGCTAGAAACTGAGGTAAGTGCTGGCGCTGATGCTGAAAATAGGCCTAGACTGAGAAGGAGAAGAGTGTTCAGGCTCAGGGTAATCATCCAGGAGCTACATAAACTGGAGATAGTAGAACGCTACAAAGTGAACAGGAACATACTACAAGAACTCTCCGAGCTTTGCCACCCTCAGTTCAGACCCAGAGCCAACATAGAGGAAACCTTCCCAGTGGAAACAAAGGTATGTGTAGCCCTAAGAATACTTGATACAGTTACTTTTCAAAGACCAACTGGGGACATGATGGAGGTCTCACAGGCATCTGCATCCAGGGTACACTGCCAATTCCTGGCTGCCATGCAAACACATGCCAGTGAGCACATTTATTTACTCTGCACCCCTGAGGAGACAGTCAGCAGTATGCATCTCTTCTATCATGTAGCACACTACCCTGAGATACTGGGTGCCATAGACTGCACACATGTACACATCAGAGCATTGCCTGGTGAGGAGGGTAGAGTCTACATAAACTGCAAGGGGTATCATTCCATCAACTGCCAGATCATGTGCAATGCCCAGGGCATTATCATGAATGTGTGTGCTGGCAGCCATGGATGTTATCATGACTCCCACATCTGGCAAGCATCACAGCTGTACTAGAGGTTTGCCAGGGGGGACATCCCATACAGCCATCCACTGGGGGATGCTGGCTATGCACTGGAACCATGGATGATGACATCCATCAGAAATGCACACATGCCTACCAAAGAATGCCATGATGAGGCACACACACAAACTAGGAACATCATAGAGTGTGTGTTTGGCCTGCTCAAATCACAGTTCCGCTACCTCAGTATATCTGGTGGTGCCTTGCAGTACTCTACAGCCACATGTGCACACATGTTCACAGTCTGTGCAATGCTACACAATATGATCCTGTGGAAAGAACTGCAGCAAGAGCATCACAGGGAAGGGACACACAGCCCTCCTCCAGTGCCAAGGTCCCCACAGCCACAGGGGAGTATGAGGAGGAACCCCCATGAGCCTGTCCCTGTAGGTAGACATAGGTGTGCCCAGTATGGCTTGGACCTGGCAAAGAGGCAATGCATAGCACATGCACTGACATCCTAGGGACCTAGAGATTGACACCTCACTCCAACTCACATACATAGCAAAAATAATCCCAGCCACACCACACTACCTGTATCTTACCATGTATTGGCTGTGTATTATGTGCATCTGACAGAGTCAGCACTGAAGCACTGTGATCTCAACTGCTGTAGGTACAAGGTAAGTCACTTTTCTTTAAAAAATGCATGGGGTACTAGACTATGGTGGACCTGCTGCATGTATGCTATGGAATCAAGTGGGCTACTGGGATACCTGCAGATAACTGACAACTGCTTGGGACAACAAGAGCTCTCTGCCCAGTATTTGCCACATCATAATATGTAGTAGGCCCCAAGGCAGCAAAGCCCACTCCACTATGTGAGGAAAATGACAAATACTGGGGTCATAGGACAAACGCAAAACTGTCAGTGCTAAAGTTCCCTATCTGCAACATGCCTGTGTTCCCATAACACTGCAGAAACATTTATGTTTGCAAGGTAATAGCAGCAGACCACACAATCCTAAGGCTGTCCTAATCAATCTGGTGACATGTTCCATTTCCTGAATATGCAGGGGTCAATGTGCTATGTATATCTGTGACTGATAGTGTCAGGAATTAAACTGCACTGCCTGGTGGCTTAGTTGTTGTTGGTGGCTGTTGTGGCTTAGTGGGCTACATACATTACAATGGTTAATGGTGTTCATGATTCGAGACTGGCTGCATCTACTAATTTGCATGTGAGCTACACCTATGGTAGGAGTTCTACAAACTGTCCATATGTCACAATTGTTACTGCAAGAAAGCTGGACAAAGCCAGAGACTATGGAGGGACAGGGTGCCACAGATATAGACAATATACAGCTCTGAGTAACCTAGATGGTTGCTACTAGAACAGCAGGTTGTAACAAGTCAGAGTAGCAGCAGGATGTCAAGGCTGTCATGTAACTGTGTCAGTACTTACAACAAGTCAGTGGGCACCATCATACCTCTCAAATGTACAGAGGTTTGCAGAATGTCCAAATTTTGCCTCATATTTCTGGTTTGTTTTTCATAACATTGCAGTTTTCTGGCAAACTAGTAGAAAATCAATAAAGGTTGACCTTCAAAAATAATGACAGACATTTCAGATGCAGACTTCATACTCTTCAGAAAATTCATGCTAAGACAAAACCTGTTATTCGACCAAGTGTCTAGGTTTGTAAGAGCAATATTAAATATTATTTATGAGCCTGTGTTCCACTTTTATATATGTCTTTGTCCATATTTCCTGCTCTAAGATGTTGCGAGGTATGAGCACCATGTACATTATAATACCAATACAACATAAACTGTCTGAGGCCCAGAGCAGACTTATGTGGAGCAATGCTGGATGTCCTGCAGAAAAGGTATGGTTAGAGGTGTGATGTCTGTAACACTGTGTGTGGTGTTACGTCTTGCACTCCAGTCACAGCATACCTACAACTACATAGAACAGCAACTCTGGACAAAGCTAGGAACAGGAGCAGGACAAAGGCCCACATATAAG